>NC_028639.1:216369-383994 GCF_001406875.1 Solanum pennellii | reverse complement strand
TATATATATATATATATATATATATAAACTATTGTAATGCTTCTGCATTATATTTCGTTATATTTATCACCAAATGTGAATATAGGACTAAAAGAAAATTATTGTTCACATTTGATCACACAATTCAAACAAGTTACTCGTTTTCTTTCTCTTTTTTTTTTTCCTTTTTTAAAAATAAAATTGCCAACAAAATCAATTATTAATTATTATTTAAAGAAAAAGTTGTTGCTTTTGGCTTTATACTGTTCTAATCATGTGGATAATAGATCTAGTGTTAATAAAATATTGAAAAGTTTGTAAGTTCCATAAAAATTCAAAGGGTTCTTCTTTCCTATTATAGATTTGACTTTATAACTATTAATGAAGTGTGTGAAATAAAATCATAGGATTAATTAATATCTTAGTTGGTGGAAGATATATATATTTTTGTACCTAATTTGTTGGCCATCATAGAATATAAAACAATAATTCTTTTGGTCACCAAATTAATTTGACATAACAATCGATAAATTAAATTTTAGGTAAACCAAAAATATAATAATGGAATAAGACAATCACAAACTCGGGTCGTTTAATTTAACTGTCGTTTAAAATTTAATTATTTACTATAACAACAAAAATTGTTGGTAATTCACTCTCATAATGAGTAAAATTCAATTACTATACTATCAAACAAGGACTTATGGACCACAAAACTATAATGCTACGACCTTACTGAGATAATTTTTAAAGAATGTAATGGTGTCTCGATATCGAAATATCAAATCAAATGAAAAAAAAATAGATATTATAAATATTTTTATACATAACCTTGCCAACTAAGGTATTTCTCATTAGAGGACAAGACAGAAGTCAACAACTAAGTAGCTATATGTTCACACATCCCTTACCTTAATTCATACCTTAAAAGAATTTCCTAAAACTCATATATTATATAATGTATAAGCTCATTAATTCGTTTGATTTATTTCCTCTTATACTACTTCTAATTTGTTTTATCAAATATCCACCAAAATTTTCTTCATTTTTATCCTTTTCTCCTCATAGGATTTTGGTCCTTTGAGATCAAAACACATAATATCCGGCCTAGTGCGATGCATAGCATACATTAAACTATCAATCGCGTTAGCATATTCTAATTGATTAACGTATCTTTTCGAGTTCTTCAACCAATATGGATCCGCCACGTAATTTGCATTCATCATCCCATTCTAGTTTTCCAATCATGGCTATAGCCATCATAGGCATATTAGCCATTGGTTTCTTACTAGTCTTTTACTACATTTTTGTCATCAAATGTTGCTTGAATTGGCAAAGGATGGATCTTTCAAGGCCATTTTCATTCTCGATAAGACGACATACTGAAAATCCTTTAACAATTCACTCACCTGAAAATCGAGGACTGAACGAATCTATTATTCGTTCGATCCCCATTTTTAGGTACAAGAAAAGTGAATGGATCAACAATGCAAGTACAACATGTGAATGTGTTGTTTGTTTAAATGAATTTCAAGAAGATGAGAATCTCAAAGTCATTCCAAATTGTGACCATTTTTTTCACATTGATTGTATTGACATTTGGCTTCAAAATAACACAAATTGTCCACTTTGCAGAAATAGCCTCTCATCACACATTACAAAAAAGTTCCCTTTGGATCAAATCATCATTCCTCAAGATCAAGATCCTCAAACAAGTAACAATTTCATAGATGAAGATTATGTTGTGATAGAAATAATTGGAACTCAAGAAAGATTAAATTCAAGGGAATTATCAACTAGCCATTGTGCTAACAAAATTGAACAAAAAGTCACAAAAAAGAAAGTCAAAAAATTGAGTCATGAATGCATTGACATAAGAAATAAGGATGAACAATTTATAGTTCAACCGATTAGGAGATCTTTCTCAATGGATTCATCGTCGGATCGACGAATTTATGCACTAGTTGAGGAGATTATGCAGCAACAGAGGCAAGTGAGTCATGTTAAAAGATCATGTTTTTCATTTGGACATGGAAGAGGATCAAAAATGTTGTTGACTTAGAGCCATAGTAGGGGGTTAGATTTTTTGAGAACTTTATTTTTGGAGTTTGGTAGTGTTTTTTTGTTATAAATGTAAAGTGTTCTTGGATTTGTTTTAGAAATTGTAGGAAGATAGTTGTGGATTTAGAGAAAGAATGATTTAAAGGGACAACTTTACATGTATAAAACAAAAAAAATGAATTGGTGCACAAAGCATCTGGCATTAACATTATACAAAAGAAGGATCACACCTCAAGAGATGTGATGTAGACAATCTATCTTAATACAAGCATTAGTGGCTGATTCAACGGTTCAAACACATGACCTATGATCATATAGAGACAATTTTACTGTTGCTTTAAGGCTCTCGTCAAAAGGACTATTTAAAATATTTCTTTCAAATCCTTCTATTATCAAGTAAGGACGGTACATTTTTTTATGTATAGAAGAGTATGATCTTTTAAGGATTTTCTTTAATGTTCTCTTATGAAAACGATTATACAATCAAATAACATGTTATTTGTAACAGACTGCAAAAACAAATTTTCTAAGTGATACTTCAAAATTACTGGTCCGACTAATTCAGATTAGAATCGCGTGTTTACGTTATATGAATTTTTTTCTTTTATTTTTTATTGTTTTGGTTTTATAGTATCCTTGGGATTAGCATCTGATGTGAATTTCTGCATCATATTGTCTTCATGATGTAATTCTTTTTTTGTTGTGCAGCATTTTTCTTCATCCTTTCTCTCTGATTTTGGATCTTCTTTTCCCCACAAGAGCAAATAAAGACCAACAATGACAATTATTGCTCCTATGATTCTGAAAATAGAAAAAGAAATGGTTAGTTATTTAGAACATAAAGAATCCATTCTTTTCTACTTCCTCCGCAACAATTTATTTGATATAGTTTGAGTCGTCATAATAATGACATGAGTTGAGCTTAAATAAATTTGCTAGCATTTGGAACTTAAATATGTCATAACATTTGTGTTATTGTGTGAATAAACAGGGTTAAACAAAGTGAAACAGAGAAAATATGTCTTTAGTGCAAGAAGCTTCCGCAATTAAAAAAATATATATCAACTATACGTCGATCCCAACCAAGTTGAGATCGATAGTCATGTCAATTCATTTAAGCTCATTTCTGACTAATTATACAAAATAGAAAGTAATAGTTGTCTATTTTTGATAATGTAAAGATGAGTTTTTTACCTGCCCATATATAGCTTTTCCCCAAACACAAAGTATGATAGAAGTGCCACTAATATAGTTGATAGTGGATTGAACATAGTCACAAAAACAGGTCCCTTTTCCTCTGTGCACCACAATTGAATATAGCCCACCAAACCAGAAATAACTATACCCTGTTATAAATCCCAAAAAGAAAAACAAGTTGTTATCAAATTAAAAATTTCACCGGAGAGTTATATTATTCGAATTCTTTAAAAATGTTATCATATTTATATCTAATTCTCCAAAACGTGTGTTATTTTTTAGAGATTTATTATATATTCAGAAACATTTTTGATAAATTTGAGTAACATAACTAGAGAGATGATTGGACCCTTCTTACCCCATATATTGTAGACCAAAAATCAATGTTGAAACCAATAGTCCAAGCAGCTCTTTTATGTTGTACTATGACTGTGTAGAAAGCTGATTGTGCTGCTCCAACAAAACTCATCCATGTTGTTAGTGATAATTGTGCTGGATATCTTTTCAATGTGTAAGCCTGTAAAAAATTTGAAGGATGCGTAGATAGATTCAGAATTTGAACTTTATAGATTTTAAATACTGTGATGACCATTTCAAATGCTAGTAAATACTTTGACGATTGGCCGAGGAAACATTTATCATTTAGTTGGATATAAATAATCTACTTAAAGACGTGTAGGTAGAGTGTTAGGCTAGTGCCAAGTAGTATATAAAACTAGTACATATTTAGTAAATTACATAATACAAAAAAAGGATATAGAACAAACCTACTTGGTTTAGCCGAACCCATAAGTTGTCTTCTAATTCCAAGAATGTGAGTCTGTCACGACCCAAAACTAGACATATATAGCCAAACTCTTGTCGAGCCAACCCTTTATAACCTCAACACAATCAAGAAACATAGACAAGACCTCCACCTTGGAGTTTAGCGATTTTCTTATGGTGAAAAAAAAGCTTACTTACTTTATAAAATTTGATCGAAATCACATTATTATTAATTACATGTTAACTTAAGGTCATTCTATAAGCAAACATAAACTTCATATTGTAAATTCGTCTCTGCTAATGAATCTGTCACAACTAGACGATCATAATAGACTCCTAATGTCCTCAACCTAACCCTTGACCCCTAACAAAAATTAAGAAACATAAAATTTAACACATAGAACCATTTATATAGTGCAAAACTAGTCTAAATATAGACAAGATTTTAGTAAAAATGACCTGCATGATGTACCATATGGCCCATGTAATGCAACTAGCAACAGTCAAAATTGAGCCCTTGACCCAATCTTCCTTGATAACATTGTTTCCTTTATGAATATATATGAGAGGATGCCATAAATTCTTCAAAATTGCTCCTTTGTACAATGTCATAATCATAACTCCAGCCAAAGAAACAAGTGTTCCTATGATTTTTGCTATTCCTCTAGGGTCTTCAAAATTAACTATTTCCAACCTACAAGATTAGAAAACTTATCAAAAATCTTATTTTGATTCTTGTGATATATTACTTAATTTGTTTAATGTTTATAAATAATTATTCCATAATTAAAATGTGTGACCTTATAGTCTATGTGTAGAAATATATATGTAAGCTTAACAGGACACACGAGTAATTTTGTGATTGATTAGTTAATAATAATAATAATAATAATAAATTTGTAAGTGTCAAATGTTTAATTAGTTATATATCACGAGGATTAAAATTAATATTATTTAATACTAGTAACTAAGGGATAAATATGCTATTAAATCATTATATTAATAAATTAATTACCTGAGGATTATTGCCAATACAAAGGTGAGTGCAGCAATAGTGTTGAGCATAGAAGCTATAAATGTTGGAGAAATGAAATTGAAGCTCACAAAGTACATGTTTAATGTTAAACTCACTCTGAAATAAATGAAGGACAAAAAAAGTTAGTATTATTTTGATTAAAATCATTATAATATTTCAAAAGGATAATTAATGATGTTTAATTGAGCTTAATTACCCCATTAGAGAAAGTACAAAGAACTCCAATAGCAAAGCCATAGTTAACTTTGTTCTCTTTTTTCTGCATAAAGAAACAAAAACATTTAAAAGAGAATTTTTAAAAAATTATTTAGGAAAAAAACTTTTAAATAATCCCTCCTTTCCTATTTATATGTCACCATTTTTTATTTCACCGTGCATTAAGAAATTAAGTGAGTTTACTATTCTACCCTCATTTAATTTTTTTTGAGGTCAACTTTTCAATCAATGAATATGAATTAATTTATTTTGATTAATTGATTTGACCAATGAACATGATTTTTTTCACTTAGTTTTTCTATGTTGGTCAAATGTATATTTTTCAAGGTTAATTACTCACAAGGGTAAAATAGAAAAACATTGTAATTTATGCACTGATTTATGAAATGACAAGTATTATGGACCAACTATTTATAATAAGAGTAAAATATAAAAAGGAACAGAGTAAATCATTCAATTGTAGATGTGTTATAAAATTTATCTATTATACCCTCAATTAGTCATTTTTTTTAAAAAAAAAGATAGAACTTATTGAAAATTTTAAATTTTTAATTTATCCATTCATAATTAATATGGGTAGAATGATAAACTTACCATATTAATCGTTATTTTTCTAAATAAATATGTCAATTATATTCAAAAGTGAACAATTAATTAAGAACAGAGCGAATATTTACCATATTACAGGATCATAAATATATATTTGAAGTAATTAAAGGTCAAATGCACTTAGCCAAACTATTTCAAGGACAAAGAAACATAGCTTCATGATCAAAATTGCAATTATGCCTCTCAACCCGTATGTTGTAGTTTGACAATACAATCGAAGTTTAAGAATGCAAAGAATATTTTTTAAATCGTATTTTATCATAAGGTAAATATGTTTTTTTTACATAACAAAGTTCATCCGTAATATAAAAAGCCTTTACTCTAGCCAACATCTCTAATTTATAAGCAAACATACGCAGAGTAACTTAAAATCTAATTGACAATCATGTAAAAATAATGAGTAACTCAAACAACAATTCTCTAATGATCTAAGAAGGTCTTCTTATTAATCACTATCAATATATATAAAAGTAGAACCCTAAACTTATATCAACGGTTAATTATAATTATATGATACGTACCTTTCGATAAAATACGCGAACGGTAACATAACTAGACCTCCTACAATGTTTCGATAAGTTACGTAGACATGAGGGTTCATCCCATGGCTGAATGAAGCTTCAGTAATGAAATAAAGTAAAGTGTAGCAAATTTGTACTAAAATCATAAGAATATGAGGTTTGAACTTCTTCATAGCCATATTTCTTTGCAAAAATGACCCTTTTTCTTTTATAAAATGACCACAATTTACTACTAGCTAATATAGACAATTAATGTGGAATTAAGAATGGGGTTCGATTCCGTTCAAAAATTTAAGAGATAGGATCTTGTTCTTGATCAAACATATTCTTGTGGTGAAAATTATTTATACTTTTCCCACACAAAGATAGAATATGTTTCTTGTTTGTTATAAAGAAGGAAAAAAATGAACTTTGAATGAAGATTTAAAGAATGGACATAACTATTCTTGAATATTTAGTGACAAATGGAATAAAATGGGAGTCTAAGGTTGTATTATATACATACAATTTGACCTTCTTTCTTATTGGTAGTATTTAGCATTTTCTTTTCTTCAATTTTGATTATTATTGTATTATTTTATTGTCATACTCATTCCTAATCTTTCTTTTGTTAGTTGTGTAATGTTCTTTTTTTGGCATTATTATCGATTTCATACATAGATATATTCCTTTTTTTCAAATTATTTTAAAATATCTTTTTTAAATCGAAAATTCATCGAAAATCATCGTTTTATTTCTATAAAATAAAAATAAATCTCTGTACATTTTATTCTTTTCAAAAACCATAGGGATTAAACTTAAGTATATGCAATCCAATATAACCATAACATTATGAATTTTTTAAAGAAGAGAAACAACACTAAGTGGATTAGTACATTTTCAAAATCCCACTAAAATAAATTACTAAAATAGATATGATAATGGAACCACATAAAAACTCTTTTGCATATATTATAGTATAGAAAAGCATTAAAGTAATCATCGGATCAATGATTAATAGTTAGAAAAAGAAGAGGTAAAAGTGTAAACAAAATCTTCTATATAGTTGTATAAACTTTCGAATTCCCTTGAAGTACTCCATGGTTCGTATTAGGTGGGTATTTTACTAAAAATATGTCATGTATTATTTGATCACTTATTAAATCATGATAAAATTAATTTCCCTACAATTAGTATCGCCTTTGAAAGTTTAAATAAATTTTGAAGATTTAAAGTTTATTTTTCCTAGAAGCTAATTAATATAAACAGAGGGCAAAAGAGTATAATTCACTAATTTATTAATAATTTCTTAATTATCGTATTAAATAAAAAATATTCATCTAATATGAAATAGAGTGAGCGTATATTTAAATCTCAAATGAGGATTGTACCTTAGTCTCTATATTTATTAACTATCTGATATTCGAAAATCATCATTCATACTTATTCTTTGTTTTTATTGTTTTGGTTTGATTTTTTTTTAACATACTTGGAATTAGCATCTGATGTGAATTTCTGCATCATGTTGTCTTCATGATTTGGTTGAGATTTTTTTTAAAACATAGTATTTGATGTTGAGAATGTGTTTTGAAAGCTGAGTTGTATTTAGACTTTTTCATCGATCGATTATTCCTATTCTTTCATATCTCTTTTTTCAAATTAGGTCTAGACTATACGAAATAAATTGGAAATATGTCATTTAACTTGACTTTATTTCATATTTATGTTTTTCAGTTTTGAATGTGTATAAATAAGTACTTAAACTTGCATAAAGTTGAACAAACACATGAGCTCTATGTGACATAATAAATGTAGGATATAGGATACCACATAGGACAAAATTATCATGTAGAATGTCAGGTTGGACATGTATGTCTATTCGCTTAATTTTATACAAGTTTATCTATTTGTGCACACCCGAAATTGAAAGATATAAATGTGAAATAAAGTCAAATTAAAGGACATATTTATATATTATACCAAACAAATTTAAAATTCCTTTAGTGAACTCGAAAAACTCCGCATACCTATTTTTCTAATTTCAAAATCTTTGTTTCTAGGTTGAAGTTGAAATAATGAGTCAGTTTGATAAACAAACAAATATTTGAAATATTCTTCAAATATTATATTGAAACTATTAAATTAAAATCTATGACTGAACGAGGCCTATATTATTGTAGAAAATCCATTGAGATTACACTAAATATATGTATCATGTATGTGTAATCCAATATCACCAGAACATTAAGAACTTTAAACAAGAGAAACAACACCAAGTGGATTAGTACATTATTAGGCTCCACTAAAATAAATTAAAATAGATATGACGATAGAACCACATAAAAGCTCTTTTGCATATAGTTTATAATGAAAGCATTAAATAAACAAATCATGGAATCAATGATCAATAGTTAGTGTCTATACAAGTATATAAAGAAAATGAATAATATTACACCATATTAAAGTGGGCATTCTTTTAATTCAACAAGAAGCAGATGATATCACATTATATTAAAAGTATTTTCCAACTATTTTAGCTTACTTAACCTTATAAAGATTCGTTCACTTTCGTAATACAAACCAATCATGTTTGCTAATTGCAATAGTAATTATCACTTAAGATTACGATATTAAGTTAAAATTTGACAAATAAAAAGGGACAGAAGGAGTATAGGCTGAACTTGATCCATGGACATTATGAAAGCACATTTTCTCTAAACATTTTTTAGAATGAATTAATGACAGTAACTGCAACATGATTAAATTAAGCTAAAATTTTGTTTAGTTGACTCCTTTATCTGAGCACTAAAAAAAAGCATATGTTGCTGTTGCCAGCAATTAAAAAAAATCATAAATGCTGATTCTTTAAATTTATTTATTTTTAAATAATGGCCACAGAGCTAAATATACCGTGAAGCACAGAATTTTTTATGATAAGTTGAAGATGAGATAGTAACACTGGGTATATCATATTAACTTTGGAAGAATTGATACACCCACCAGCGGATGTCGCAAAATAGATAAAATTTCTCCACGATTAATTAAAGGTTTAAATTTGAAAAGAATTGCTATAGGGAATGATTCTGCTTTAATGAGAGTCTCGCACGACTTAAATTTAAATTAAAACCGAATTAATGAATATTAATAGCATATGATTATACTTTTTTTAAAAAAAAACAAAGAATTGATGCTAAATATCTAAGGATTTAGAAATTTGCATCTGTGGTGGAAAAAGAATGATGACCTTGTTAGAATTAGAAAGATGCAAAGCAGAGCATTTTCTAAATTTTGCAATCATAAGAGCAATTTTGTGTGTTTCATTTTTTCCTAATTTAGTAGGGAAACCGTAGCCAACCAATTTTTGTTTCCCTTTATCTTGGTCTGGTAAAATAAGGAAAAAGAACCTCACTCGTTCTTTTTTTTTTTATCTTCGTTGTTTTTTTATTTTTGATTTTTTGAAGGTTCATGTCTCTATATCTAATAAAACCTAAACTTAACAAGTGATTAGATAGATACTTCACTTGACTGAAACGCACTTTGATACAGAAAATATAACTTTTTTCGTTGAAAAAGAATAAATCACTTCTTTTTTTTACAACACTGCAATTTCAACTTTCCGCAAGATATATTTAAAATCACAAAATTAATAAACATTTTGATATATTTCACATAACTACAATTTAAGGTTTAAGAAATAGAAAGTTCTCTTTTTCTTCTATCATACTTGATCAAACTCAATCAAACAAACAGAGAAATTAATTACACACACTTCAACAATTATATTCACAAGGTAGTTTTTCTTCTATCATACTTGATCAAACTCAATCAAACAAACAGAGAAACTAATTACACACACTTCAACTATTGTATTGACAAGGTAGAGGGTTAAGATTGCATACACATCACCCTCACCAAACTCTATTTAAGCATAAGTTTCACAAGGTAGAGGGTTAAGATTGCATACACATCACCCTCACCAAACTCTACTTAAGCACAAGTCGTATGTTGGTGTCATTAAAATTGAACTCTAATCATATCCTATTATATGCATCTCAACATCTTATATGGAAGATTGTCTAACGCTTCACAATGTTAATGGCTCAGCTTGAGAAGGATTCATTTCAAAGGTGACAACAAACGGAGTAGGTTATAAAACAAAGATACTGCATATTGTTTTGAAGTTACAATACATAACAATATTACAGTTTCTCTTGCACAGTAACTAATTTTTCGATTATATGGAGTTGAAAAGTGGTTATTTGTGAATTATATTCTTTTCCTGTCAAATTTATGTGTCTATCGAAATAAAGCAAATGCAGCAAAGTTATAAGAACACTTTTAGAAAGATTGAACACGAGAACCAATAAAAGCTAACAAATTAAATTACTAGGAATTGTCAACTTTAGATTGTTTTTGGGGGGACTAATACCTAAATCAAATTTTTTTTCTAAATGATAATTTATCAGCAACAGAAAAATCAATCAAACAAAAACGAAGCTACAAAGTTGGGAAATTTAACCGAAGTAAAATTGCAAAATACAAAGCTTACAAGAAACTCTTCAAAGGGGTATGGCATGCTGCAAATCGATCACAGCAAAATTGAAACATCTCTCAATGTCTCATATCCCTTAACCTGTTTTTGTCTTGGGAGCCTTCTTCTTTGGGTGAGAGGATCTCTTGGTAGAGTTCTTCATGCCAATAAAAAAGAACAGTGCACCAAGGAGTGCCAAGCTCTGTCAAAAAAAAAACAGCCGTAAAATACACAATTAAATAAAAACTTGAAAAGTTTCATTCTAGATCTAGCAATACGAGACATGGATGAAATAAATGATAAATTTCAAGAGATATATGTTGAGTTACCTGAGTAAACTTGACAAGAAGTTGGGCAAACTCTTTCTTGTCAACATCGTAGTTGTAGAAGTCGTATAAGATGGGAGTAGCAATGGCTTGATGAATAACCTTCATTCAGGAAAAGCAGGATGAAGATGTGGGTCAGCAAGATGAAGCAAACAAATTCAAACAATTCGCTTGTTTTATACTATGTTGCTCAGACTCTTTAAAAGTGTTACTGAGTGCACTTAAAATCCTCCAAAAGTAGTGCGGTAACACTTTTGAAGAGTACAAGCAACACATTTTAAAGCAACTTCATAAATTTGTTTGAGCAAATAGTAGATACACACCAGGATTATAGCTCCAAGAGAGCTACCAAAGACAAAGAGAAGGCTCCCAAGACTCTTCATGATCAAGGCCCCCAAAATTAGATGTTTCATCTGTGAGTGATATCTTAAGTCATTAGACCAAATGGACAATTGCTAAAACCAAATTAAAATAATCAAAAGAAAAATAGTTATTACCTCAACATGGGGTACTTCAAATCCAGTGTGTGTTGCGACATGCTTAGACAAAACATTGAACTTAGGTTTTAGTGCTTTTGCTGCTGAACCACCATCAACCCCAAAGTCGTTGAACCTATAAACAACAACAAAACAAATCAAGATTCAAAGAACTCAAGGTGCTGCTCTTTTATGATCTCTTAACATCTCTTTTTGATATTCTCCAATGTCTTAAAAGCCAAGTATGAAACGAAAAAAAAACAAGTAAATATACACAGTTTGAAGTAGATATGTCTATCAATGGACTACAATTCCAGTATTTTTCTATAAATAAGCCTACAATTTTGCTATTTGGAAAGGCACTAAACTTATCAATTTCCTGAAAGCATATATGAGTTCCATAGTGAAGGGGTAGCATAACTGAGCCTGATTTTCCTCATCAACTATAGATATCTCTACAATATTTGTGTTACTATTCTCTCCTCTTAAACAACTATTCTGCAGAAAGGATGTGAATGCTACTCGCGGGCTACATTGCACTGTTATATTCCGTACCTTAAAATCCCCTCAAACTAACAACTTGTAAATGGACAAGTTTCAGGAATAAAAGAACATAGAGAAGTCAATAAACAGAAAAGACTTTCATAACTGATCTATTTCAATTAAACAAATAAGTTTGAGTTGAGTTTTAATAATATATGGGATGGAATTGTGGATGTTTAGCATGGAAAGACTTCACAGCTATTCAGCTCAAGAACGGCATTCTCCCACAAGACCAGAAACATGCAAGGTTCAACTGCTAACTTCGAGAGTGTTAAGTCTTTTTTTATTCTCTTTATATGGCTGGGAGTAATATCACCACATAGAAAATAGAGTATGTTATAGTCACTTAGAATGAAATAACAATTTAACGGTAGCAATTTCAAACTAAATGTATAACACAATCAGTAAGTAGGCCAAAATTGGAACAGATAGCAGGTACACAAACATTCAGATCAATATCACTATAGGAAATATAGAAGCAAACATAGCGCTTCGAGTAGATCAATGCATAGAGAGAGAAACAAACACACTCATTCAACCAAACAGTAGTTAACTTTACTACCAAAGAAAACAATAAGTACTAGCTAAAAGAATTAAACAACTAGCTGATCAAAATCAATATATTAAAATTCTTAAACCTCAGGACCAATTCAAGTCTACTAGTAATTCATCCAAATCCCACTTGGTCCATCTCCTAAGCTACTAGTTCAAACCAAGGAAAAACCCCCATAAGCTACTAGTTCAAACCAAGGAAAAAACCCCAACAGTCTCTAATCACACAATAACAACACAGTAAACCAAACATAGTGATAATGACCTCAATGCAACTCAAATAATACTACAAAGAGTTGTATGGACATTGAAACAGCATAAGCGAACACAGAATCAGAGTGGTTGCAACTCAAATTAAATTATTAAGTAATCAAAAATGCACATTCAACTTAATGGCACTTAACTTTACAATCAACATGAAGTAAAAGTATTAGCTAACAGAATTGAACTGGTCAAAAGCCATATAATCATTTCTTAACTTGAGCTCCAATTCTAGTCAACTAGTTCATCCAAATACCTCTAGATCCATTCCAACTCCACTGATACTAATTTAAACAAAGCAGAAAACAATAGTTTCCATCAAAGCACACAATAAACCACACAGCAAACCATAACATATGAACTCAATGCAACTTGACATTCTATACGGACTGAAAAGGAGAGCTAAAACAGAGTAGAATTGAACAATTAGCTTATCAAAAGCAACATGATCAACTTCTAAAACTACAGCTCCAAATCCAGTCTACTAATACATCCAAATCCAACTAGATCCACATCTAGCTTTGTCGAAATCACACAATAAACCATACGGTAAACCAATCATAGCAATAAACAACTCAATGCAACTCAAATAATACTACATAAACTAGTACAGTCAGTAAAACTGCATAAAAAAGAGAGAAACAGCGTTAAAACATACTACAATTGAATAATTAGCTTATCAAAAGCCACAACGAACAAATTGCAACACTGCAGCTCAAAATCCAACTAGATCCGGACCTAACTTTGTGTAAATCACAGAATAAACCATACAGAAAACCAAATCATAGCCGTGAAGAACTCAATACAGCTCAATAATACTACAATACATTGAAACTGCATTAAAAACATAGAAAATAGAGTAGATCTGAACAAGCTACTGATGAGTTTCTTACTCTTGATAAGCAGATAGAACGAAGACTGATACAAAGAGAAGCCTCCCTAAGAATGATAACAACCCCATTACTGTAAACTCAAAGCTTTCTCTCTCTAGAAAACAGCAAGAGATTCAAAATAGAGAGAGAAAATACAGAGGAAGACTTCTTCTGCATTAATAGTTCGAATTATTTATATATAGGGTGAGAGAACAGTACAGTTCATTTTTCTATTTTTTCTAAAAAGAAAAAGAGAAATTTAATTATTTTTGTATTTTCCCTCCAATGCCGCGCTAATAAATATTTGAAGTTTTATTTTAGCAAACTCTTGCGAGTAGAATAGAAGTAAATACTCGCTTTATGAGTGTTCTGATTAAGAGAACACGTTTCAAGGACCAATAGGATTTGGCCAAGTGATGTATGATTAGTGACGTGGCTGATGAAATGAGCGAGTATGCAACAACTACAAGTGCAGCGGCTGGTGAGTATTTCTTAATTTTTCCTCGCAGGAAAAGTATTTTGCTTTTATCGGAGAAAAGGAAAAGACCCGAAAAAAAAAGGAAAATTTATATTAAATGTTATAGTCATAGATTCATAGTTTATTTTATTTGTTATTCGCAAGAAATGTCTTATTTTTTTGTTATTTGATTTGATATATAATTAGTTATTTTATATATTTCAAGATAAAATATTAAAATGTTTTTGTATATGCATAAAGCACAAAAAATGCAAATACAGATTATATATTTTAATCTTATACACTTATAATTATGTAAATATAGATCTTATTATACAAACTATAATGTATGAAAGAATTCATACAAAATTGAAGAATTTGTATAAAATTGTCTGTATCTAGTTAATTATGCAAATTAAAAGTTTCATAACAAACATAAAATTTATTATGAAACGCAATTATGCAGAATATAGTTATAACATACAAATATGATGTTTATGTGTCTTATATGTGAAAGTTACTAAAAAATATTTTTATTTGAAATGAAAAAGCCCATTTATTTATACTTTTTCCATAAGGATTTTTTAATAATTTGAAAATCGTTAAAATCGATATTTAAAAATTTAAAAGTAATTTATTATTCCCAAATAAATAAAATTGGATGAATCAAATCGATAAGCTTTTTGATTATTTTTCAACTTATTTAAGTCATATATTTAAACATTAATATTATTTCAAGTATTCTTTGCAAGAAGTGCTACGAAATAAAGCTTTAACTTCATAATTTAAAAAAAAAATTATGATCAAACATCTACTTAGTATCAATAAATCGGAGTGGCGACGGAAGAAGGAACACTATGCATTATCAAAGATCTTGAGTAGGCTCACGCTCTATTTGACAATCTTTCACAATTAAAAACGATTAGTACATAGATAAATAATATTATTAAAAAAATATGAACTATTAATTGAGCGTTATTTCAACTAAATAAATCCTATAATCTACAAATATAAGATTTATTACCTTTAATTAAAGATTTTGAGTTTGAATTATAAAAATCTTAAAATACTATTTCCATAAATTAATTCTACGTGATCTCAATCTAGATTAGTTTGAAAAATCTGTAGTACTAAAGTTTATATAGTTAATTAAAAATAATAAAATAAAATAGAAAGAAAGAAAGAAAAAGTATTTTTTGCTACTACATGCCGATGGAATTGATGTGTTTTGTTTTTTCCATTGGTTTTTGTATGGTCAAACAATTAGAAATGTGAGAATTCAATTACGTGTTGGAGATGATTTGAAAATTCACTGAGAATTTAAGCCAAAGCATATTTACATTTTAGAAATACTAAATTATTTTTTCAAGTTGGACATATAATAATTTATATTAACGATCTATTAATATGTTATATAATTGAAAAATATTGAATATGGTAGCAACATGTGAAGGTGATTAATTATGTTAGCTTTGCATTATCTCTTATTTAATATTATAATTGATTTGTTGTATTAAAATAACATATTTAATATACTATTTAAAAATAATTTTTTTTATAAAAATATCATCTACATTTTTTAGCTTTGTATATTTTTAGGAATATTTGGAGCTATGATTAAATTTATATAGTTTATTGCGGAGCCCTTTTGAGTTAGCACTTTCTATAAGATTTTCTTTAGGGAAACTTACATAAATATACTATAATAACAAAATATTTACCATTTATAGCAATAATATTTCTTTTTCACTTGATCACTTTTAATTCATTTATAATACAAGTTTAATTCATATTACAAAGAACAATTCTTTATTCATATATAATACAAATTTTAATAATAAATAATTTATTTATTACACATTTTAATTCACTTATAATACAATGTGTCAAATTTTTACCAAACAAACATAATATATTTAAAAAATAATTATAATTCATATATATTACATACATAATTCACTTTTAATACATATGATAAATTTAACATATGATTGCTATAAATGGTAATAAATAAAAAGTATTGCTAAAATCAGTAATTATTTATTAAAATATATCAATTTATGTAATTTTTCCTTTTCTTTATATCTATGGCTTTAATTCAAAACCGATGATTAAGGGCCCGTTTGGATGGGCTTAATAAAAGCAGCTTTAAAAAAGTACTTTTGAAAGTGCTGAAACTTATTTTTAAAATAAGCAGTTATGCGTTTGGATAAAAGTGCTGACGTTGCTATACCCAACGTGAAAAGGGAAAAATAGAAGAAAGAGATGTTAGGGTTATGTGGGTAATTTGGAGATTGTATAAAAATATTAAGGGCAAAAAGATAAAAATTTGGTCAACTTAAAACAGCTTATAAGCTAAAAAAAAAAAAGCACCCCTACCCCAGCTTTTAACTTTTGGCTTAAAATAAGTTTTTTTTAACTTAAAATAAGTTATTTTGAGTATTGTCAAACAGCTAAATAAGTCAATAACCAGTTTTTAAGTCAGTTTGACCAGCTTTTAAGCTGAGCCAAACAGGCTCTAAGAGTAAAGTAGCCCAAAAACTTCAAACACAAATCCACAACTAATGTTGTAACCTTCCAATTATTAGTATCATGATTTCTATATATTAATTATACATAGAATAATATCAAACAGAATGTGCAACTATTACTTATCTTATACATAGATTGAAAATAGTATTAAAGAAACTTAATATATGCACTATTTTCTAATATCTTTTATCAAATGTGCTCTTGATTATTCTGTTTTCACTTGTAAATTTCATTGCAACTTGTAAATTATATTTTAGAAACATAACACGTAAGAGCCTGTATAAATTAATTTATTTTACAGATTTTTAGTGATAGTTTTTTAAAAGCAAATAAAATAATTTAAATACATATTTTTAAGTTAAATAATTAAAAAGTTGAAATGAAAAGAATTTAAGTCTACCCCAACGGTCTCTAAATCATGTTCGCTAAATTAGTTTATAAATCGTGTACGTCAAAAACGCGTTTTATCAAGTATGTGCATGGGGTTAGTAAATATACCTTTTTTAATGTATTAATTTGTTTATTGTTTGAGTACTTTCTATTAGTTTAATAAAATACAAAAATTCCTATAATTTGTTGTTAAATTGCTAATGTAAAATAATTACTACCTCTATTACTTTTTTTTTAAAAAAAAAAAAACTAGAAATTGGCATTCAATATATAATATATTGATTTTTTAAATATCAATGTACTTTCAAACATCAGAAAATTTGTATTCATCATTTCTAGATATGACTTTTTGAACTAAAATTCAGGCTAAGGCCTATTTGTTTTTAATAAGATTAATATTTGGCTCAATATTAAGTTAAAATTTCTGAGTCTGAACATTAAGATATTTAAAAATAATAATGATGATGAAATTGCATAAAAAAAATATAGTCAATTAACAAGTTATAACAAAAATGATCATAATTTAAAAGTATTAAATCATGCTAAAATAAATTTAGGAAGTATTAGTTACATGACTAAATGTTAAAAGGAAATTAAAAATTAGATTATAAATTTTAATTGTTTATACCAATGTAAAATCAGAGTACAAATATTCAATATTATTGTCATTATTAAGGTTAAATTTATTTTCTTATTGCATTAGTATTAATTTAATTTTGATTTATTTTTATTACAATTACCAACAATTGTGGACTATAATCTTTATGGAACCATTAAAAATTATAAGTTTTAAAGTTGAAATATTATATTAAAAGATAAAAACAATGAAAAAGTATAAGAAATATTTAAAAGTTATATAAAAGTAAATATTTTTATGTATAAAATAAATTTTTAGTTACATATATAATGACGGGTTGGTTGGTCTTGCGTTATTTTTTTTAGTTAAAACCAAACCAACCCAAATATATTTGGGTATTTTATTTTAATATCAAATTAAGTCAAATCAATCACTAGTCATTTTTTTATTTGAATTAATTTGCGATTTAATTCGATTTTCAGTTCAATTTTATACACCCCTGTCCAAACATACTCATGATTATTTTGTTTTCACTTGTAAATCTCATTGACACTTGTAGATTATATCTCAGAAGCATAACATGTAAGAGCCTGTTTAAATTAATTTATTTTAGGTATTTAAATGATTTTATAATTTTCGAATAAAACAAAAATAAGATAATTAAATTTTTTGAAAAATAAGAAGTTAAGTCTACCAAATAAGCTTTTAAATCGTGTTTGCCAAACTTCTTAATAAAACGCGTCAAATGCGTTTTATGAATGAATTGCATTTCAGAACTTCTGTATGGGAATGGAGTGTTGGTAAATTTGATACATGTAGTAATTAATTTATTGTTTGAATAATTTATGTTACTTTAATTAAAAAAATTATATTTTCCTATAATGTACTATCAAGTTGCAATTTTTTCTTTTTTTAGAAACAAAACATTATCTCTTATTTAAAAATTGATTTGATATATTAAAATTAATTTATGTTATATAATTTAAAAAATATTTTTTTCTTTTCCAAAAATATCATTCATATTCTTTAGCTTTGTATACTTTTAGAAATGCTTGGAGTTTCGGCTAAGTTTATATCGTTCACTGCAGGGCTTTTTCGGGATTGATGCTCCCTATAAGATTTTTTTCATACCTATGATTCCAGTTTGAGACATCTGATTAAGAGTGAAACAGTCCAACAGTCGTACCACAAGTCCACAACCCATGTTGTAACCTTCGAATTGTTAATATCATGATTTTCTATATATCAGTTATACATAGAAAAATATCTAATAGATTTAAGTGTACAGTTAATACTTACATTAGTTATACGTGGATTTAAAAAAATATATTAAAGAGGAAAATATTTAATACATGCATTATTATCTAATATCTTCTACGTACTAAATGTACTCTTCATATTTTGTTTTCACTTGTAAATCTCATTACAACTTGTAAATTATATTTCTTAAACATGACATGTAAAAGTCTATTTAAATTGATTTATTTTAGATATTTTAAGTAGTTTTACAGTTTTTTAAATAAAATAATTTAAATACTTATTTTTAAGTTAAATAATATAAAAACTAAAAATTGAAAAGAAAAACAAAAGAGAAGAAATTCGCTAAACTTGTTCATAAATCGTGAAACGCGTTTTATCAATTGTTTTTGATGTAGTAACGAATGTGTGTGTATGTGCATGTAGGTCTGGTAAGTTTAACAGAAGTATTTATTTATTTATTGTTTGAGTAATTCCTTTTACTTAAATAAAAATTTATATTTTCCTATAGTGTGCTGTCAATTTGCTAATTTAAATAATTATTACCTCTATTGCTTGATTAGGAAAATAATAGAATTGACATAAATATACAAACTTGTTTTAATATTAGTTTAACTTCTTTTTTTTTTTTAAGAGAAGTCTTTAAGTGGGTGCTAACTGATAAGAACTTTCAGACTTCAGAAAATTTGTATTCATTTCTAGAAATGACTTTTCGAACTAAATTTCTTTTCACCAAACAGTTTTTTCAAACTTGGAACAGCCACCTAGCTTGACCATTTTTGATATTTTTATTAGAGTTTTTCTAAAAAAAAAAAAAGTTTGAAATATATTTGAATTTTGATCGAAATTACTGTAATGATATTAAACTTTGAAAATGATCTTTTACACCTCAACACTATTTAATAGCATGGACATAAAAAATATTACATAATAATAAATAATAATATACTCACGTTGACACATATATATCTTTAAAATACACCATTAAATAAAAAATAAGATAAAAAATCCTACATAAAATTTAACATATGAAAATAATATCATGATTTAGTAAATCAATATCACATAGGATAATGTCAAAATAGAGTGCACAGTTAATGCATGCACTAGTCAAATTGATTTATTTTAGATATATTTAAAGTAGTTCTATAGTTTTGGATAAAATAGAAATAAAATATCTTAAATATTTATTTTAAGTTAAATAATAAAAAAAATAAAAATTATAAATTGTAAGTCCATCCAAAATAGACTCTCTAAATCATGTTAGGTAAATCTATTTATAATTCAAAGAATGCGTTTTATCAATAATATCAAATCATGTTAGGTAAATCTATTCATAATAAAAAAAAAAGAAGCGTTTTTATCAATAACATCTAAAATACTAAATAGACTCTAAATCAGTGTGTATTTGCATGTTGGTTGACCAATAAATCTAATAGATGCATTTTTTTTAAAAAAGAATACTCAAATAATAGGTTCGGCAAATTGATTGATCTTAGTGTAACAATTAATATTCTAGCTTAAATTAGATCCAATTAAAAGCCTTATTATTTATATTTTATCGATGCTTATTTTTACTTATTCATTTTAAATTTTCTATGTTATTTATTAAATAATAATTAGAATGAATATATCATAGTGTCTGTATTAATTGATATGAAGTAATATTTTTTAGTTTTTTTTTATTTTAAAAAAATATATTTTAAGGTAAAGAATGAAAGAAATTATTAATTTAATTTTTCTTAATATGTTAACATTAACAATTAGAAGTGAGAATCTATTTTTGAAATATCTGATAAATAAAAATGACTTTTTTTAGTAATTTCTAGTACTTTCATAAAATTTTATATTTTTCTATAATGTTCTATCAAATTTTATATTTAATTAAAAATAAAAGCAGAGACCTCCTCTTTTTATCGAACCCTTACCTGATTTGGTAAGATATATTTTTAAAATTAAAGTCAATTAATCATGGCACGTTCGAATAATATTTGTTAATTATCTTTCTTCATGGTGAAGCAGACATGCATCACCTCTCCACTTAGGTTGTTCTGAAAAAATGGAAAAATATCATGGCATGAGACTATAATATGAATATTAAATAATATAGGGATTATAATATAGATTAATATAGGGATTCTACAATCTAAGTTTGCAATTATTTTCATTAAAAAAAAGAAGAAAAAAACTTTTCTGGATGTTAATCACAAAGTTTGCTAATTTTTTCTTCTTCAAATAATCACACGAAAAATTTATCTCCCTTTCAATAGTTAGAGGGAAAATGTGTATTGGAAATTAAAATATGGATAAGTGGGGTTTTTGTCTTGAATAATCGAAGTCACAAATTATTTAACTTTGACGGATCAATCTATTATTTGAACTAATTCATTTGAAAAATCACGTTTAATTTCATTATGAGTTCATGATCTTATATGTTAAAAAAAAGATTTACATGGATTAGTCAATACAATCTAATCTTATGTTAATCCCATTGAGATAAATACCATTCAAATTTAAATACTACTACTTATTTTAAATGTTTATAAAATGACATGCTTCTATATAATAAAAGAAAAAACTAATCAAAATAATGATTGAATGATAAATATTATTTCTTTCATTCTAAATTATAAGTCTAATGTTCGAATACTAGATAGAAAATCGTAAATTTGATTCAAATCGAATTTTAATATCGGTATAAGTTTAATACTCCCACATCGGGAGCTAGGCAGTATGAAGAGGAAATAGATGGAAATAAATACGCCACTCTTGCCTGCATGGTAAGAGCTGTATGGCTATCAAGACAAATGGCCTGCATAATTTGTAGAACCTAACAGGGTTGGCTCCAAGGCCTGCCCTCCAATTCTATATTAATTTTATTTATGAGGAAAAAAATTTGTAGATAGGTTAGTAATTATTTAAAAAAATTAAAATTACATTAGTGTTCCAGAGCTTATTTTATCATTATTCTTATATTTTGTAAATAACATTTTCTTGAAAAATTCAAGGATATAGGTACATCACTTGAATCTATTGCGTCTTTCATATATTATATTTCAATATAATATTATATTTTAAGATATTATGTATTGATACGAGATATATCTGTGTTATCCATCAGTATTTCGATATATATGTAATTGATACAAGACATATTCGTCTCATTCATCAGATTCCTCATATATCATATTTTAATGTATTATCTTGTATTAATACGAGATATTTGTCTCATATATTGAATTCTGATACATTGTGTAAGAGTAATGTATTTGATAATAGAAGTGAAAGTGAAGAAAATAGAGATTCTTGTAATTTTTATAAATAATCAAAAATTTTAGAAAGTATGATGAAATAAATTGTCTATTTATGTAATTTCTTCTTTAAAATATCGTCATCAAAGATCTCTAATCATTGAAAAAAGATAATTACAAAAAAAAATTATTGTATATATTTGAAATATCTAATGTGGTAGAAAAAGATTTCTAGTGTATTAACTGAAATCTTGTGGGCAATGGTCAATCATAATCACAACTAACCTAAAATTCCCGACTTGTATAATGCTTGAGTTTTCATAAGAATAGGTTTTAGAGTTGATTCTTAATTTAATATAGGTGTTAGTATTTAATTATTTAACTCTTTTTTCACCTAAGATCAATAAACTTGAGTACAAAGTTTGTATAGTCATTTTCTCATATATACACATAAATTCTAGATGTTCAAAAATCTTGATATATATATATATTTTAAAACGTCATATTCAACAATGATACACATATATATTATTAAAGAATCAAGATAAAATGATAGCAAATAGATGAGTTATTGACTGTCCAAGATTATTTGAATTGAAAATGGATTGAATTACAAATTATAACTCAACTTATCTAACTTAAATGAATTGAGCGTATAATTTTTTGTGAGTTAATTTTGACACTCACATGTCACATGTCCATAAAGTCGTTGTGCAAAGGCAAAACCACGCAGATAAACTCTTCAACAAAAAATAACACTAATTATATTTGATTACTTATTTTAAATATAAAACCACGCAGATAAACTCTTCAACAAAAAATAACACTAATTATATTTAATTACTTATTTTAAATATATATACTGTAGATTTGAAAACCTTTATCAACTTATTCGTATATATAATTTTTTCTCATATTTTAAACCTTTTTAGTAAAAATGTCTCCGTTACTAGCTTATTACATAGAACACTTCGTTTCCCACTTTCTCAACAATTGCCAACAAAAAACGACATCGTTGCACAATCAAAAAGCTTAGTAACTTTTTTACCCTCTTCTTTCGCGCGCCAAAAGTTGTTCACAAAAGACCCGCGAATATTTAACTGAAGGTAAAATCAATTAGCGCCAAAAAATTCATTTTCTACAAAAAAGAAGAAAAACCCTTTCAAAAATTAGATTCATCTTCAATAATCGGCCGATTCATTCTCTCATTTTTTTCCTGCAAATTAATGGAAATGGAAGCAAATGTTGAAGAGAATGCGAAGAATATTAAGATGATTCGTTCAGTAATTGGTTCTGAAATTCCAGAAAATGAAATTCTGGAAGTCCTTTCACAGAAAAACAACAATCCAGAAGCAGCTATTAATCATTTGCTTGATTCTTCCCCGCCGTTGATAGTTCAGAAGACTGTTACGAGCACAGGGGTAAGGATTTCTGCTCCGATAAAACAAGAGAATGGAGAAGAATCTTTAGGTTGTAATACTATTAGTGGGTTAAAAGTTAAGGAAGAAACCGATTTGGGTGTTAATGAAAAAGGTGAAAGGAAGGTTTTTGATGTGTGTGGAGCAAAAGGGTCCGTTGGTAATGGGTTAAAAGTTAAAGAAGAATACGATGTGGGTGTTGAGGAAAAAGGGCAAAAAGGATTCAATGAATGGCTTAAAAACAACCCGCAAATCGATATTCAGAAACCGAAAGAAGAAAAGAAACTTGAAATGGTTAAGTTCAAAGAAGAACCCGTACTTTCTGTTGAACCATTGTCATCAAGGCCTTTGTTAAAACACGAATACAACAGACTGAATAGTAGTAGTACTAGTAATAGGGCTATTGGGGGAATTAAAGAAAAGATTCGAATTGAGAAAAATAGTCTTAGTACTGTTGTGATTGAGGATGGGGATTTTCCTGAAGATTCTGATTGGTTGTTAGTTGGGAGAACTGTTGTTACTGGACTTTCAACTACAAAGGGAAGAAAACTGGAGAATAATGAGATTGTTCATTTTTCATTTCCTCAGCTTGGTGGTAGTAAGCAGAGTTCACACTGGGGTGGGTCAAGAGCTGCTATTGCTGCTGCATCATCCATTGTTAGGTTCTCGACTAAACGATCGGGAGAGGTAAAGTTGAATTCGATCATTGTGACCCTTTTTAGTATTAACTCTTGTTATTCTTGTTGTATTTTGCTAATGTTCCCTCTTTTTGTGGTTTAATCTCCTAAGTATACTTTTTTGTGAATCTATTTGTGTGGAAGTGTTGCTTTTAGTGTTGAGATGGTATTGATGTAATCAGTTGTTAGGCTATTGACCAAATGATTGGGGGAGGTGAACATGAATTTGATGATAACAACCCTTGTTTTAGTAGTAAGTCTTGTTATTATTGTTGTAGTTTGTTGAGATTGTATCGATGTAATCCGTTGTTGGGTTCTTGACCAAACCATTGGGGGAGGTAAACTTGCATTCAATAATTATGATCCTAGCTTCAATTATTGTATAATTTATTGTTGCTACTCGTTTTGTTTCCATTGTTTTCAACATGGTTTATTTCAGTATCATATTGGCTCTACAAGCTTGCTTGCTGATATTCTTTATTTGAGTTGAGAGTCTATCATAAGCAGCCTCTTTACCTTCACAAGGTAAGCTTAAGTTTGTGTGCACTACACCCTCCCATATGCCACTTCGGGATTTTGTTGGGTATGTTGTTGATTTAACATTTATTGATTTTTTTGTGTATTTTTGCATATATATTATGTATATATATTCTGTGTGCAAAATATTGTGTATGGTAGAATTTGTTCCACAAATATTTCTATATGCCACAGGTAGGAGGGAATTGGTTCATCCTCATTTTGTCATGTATTCATTCATGTGAAAATTGTGATCCTTTTATGCTGAGATCATACAAATACAAATCATACTCTTTATCTATTTTTTCTGACTGCACAGATTGGGCGTCTTCCAATGGAATGGGCAAAATGCCTCATTCCACTTGTAAATTCTTCAAAGGTAAAGGTTTTTGGTCGATGTGTTGCTGCACCTGTAAATCTGTTCCTAATGCAGGAGCTTATGTTGTATGTAAGGTAAACACATACTGTTCTTTGCTGTTTTGTGCTTTTGACATTAATTGAATCAACTTGAAATTCAATCCTATCCAAAGCTAATGCCTTTTGTTCCCATTGTGCTCATTTTTGTTTTTACAGTTTCTACATTCACCACTCGGTGTTTACAAGCTGTGAGAAGTCATCATGGAGGCTGGATTCTCCCTCACAAATTGATACTACAACATATCCACTACTGACACTGTTCAAGTTGCTCAGAGTCAAACCCTTTCAGAATGTATGTTAGATAGTAATTGTTAAATGGCTTGAAACAATTCAAACTCCTAGTTTCGCACTGATGTCTTTGTTCTCTTTTACTAATGTTATGCAGGCTGAGTTCACGCCGGATGAGCTTGATTCTCGTAAACGCCAGCTCAATTTAGATGTATGTTGATTCTAATTTCTATTGTCTAGCACTTGTTTCTTAATTCAAGTTGCCAAGTTCTCAATATTTAAAAGCATGAATAATAACCTGTATTTTTATTATTATTTTGATCAGTATAAACTATATGTCGATTATATTGTTCAAAAGGGTAGTCATAGTTAAGCTGGTTAGACAATATTAAAAACACTCTCATTTTTCTTAAAAAGTGTTTTTGGAACTTAAAGATGTCTTTCGGATGTTTAGAGTTTAATCTTGAAAATTTGTAAGTGTTCTGCATGGTAGAATTTGGATGAAAAACAGCACCTCAACACTTCACTTTAGTTTCGTTTAATACTTTTCTTACACTGAAGCAACCACCTATATGACTTCAATAGTTTTGCAAAAATTGCATAAACAAACCTTACTTTCATTATTGCTCCCATTAATTTTGCCCTTGATTGATATACCAATTTACCCTTTGCTCAAAACCTTTTTATACTTGATAAAACAGCAGTAGAAGAGAAAAACCAGTAGATTGTCACTGATGTTCTACTTATTGCTTACAGTCTGATTCAAATGAAGCTGCTTCAGTGTTATCAATTGCAAAACGAAGAAAGGGCTGCCAACAGTTATCAGAGCCAAACAAGGATGAGCAAGAAATCTCTGAAGCATCTATTAACAAACTTGTCGGTTCTGTAGACATGTATGACTTGAAGGTATAATGCACGAACATGCTTCTTTTTAGTAAACTGAAATGAGACGATGCTGATTGTGTATTAATCTTGCTACTCACCGGTCTATATCCTATACACTGTATAGGAGATGGAGGCTCCCGATACACTTGTGTGCAGCCTAAGGCCTTACCAGAAGGAGGCTCTTTACTGGATGTCAGAATCAGAGAAAGGAGCTGGTGTAGAAGAAGCATCAAAAACTCTTCATCCATGTTGGGCAGCATATCGTATATGTGAAGAGTAGGCACTTCCCTAGCTGAATTAGACATTGCAAATAAGAAAAAAAGAGAGTCACAGATGATCTATTCTTAAAAAAGATAATTTTGTCATTGTTAGTTTTTAAACATAAATGACTAACCAAACTTCTCCAACAGGAGGAAAATATATGTCAACATTTTCTCTGGGGAAGCAACTACTGAATTCCCAACTGCATCAAATGCCGCACGCGGAGGGGTG
Source organism: Solanum pennellii (assembly GCF_001406875.1). NCBI lineage: Eukaryota > Viridiplantae > Streptophyta > Magnoliopsida > Solanales > Solanaceae > Solanum > Solanum pennellii. The sequence continues at coordinate 356,973 of NC_028639.1, read as the reverse complement.
GGATTTCCTTCTTACTAATCCTTCTCTTAATTGTCTTTTATTGACATGATCTGGTTCTTCTGTTAGTTAATTTGTTGCTTCATGTGTTTCTCTTCCTGCAAGTTATTTTTTTCAGTATTCTTTTTTTATCTGAATCAGTTTGTTCTTTGCAGATATTGGCAGATGCAATGGGTCTTGGAAAGACGGTGATGACAATTTCTCTGATACTAGCGAATCTGGGCAGGGGTAGCCCTGATGATCAGGAAATTGTCTTGGAAGACACAGATGAAACTGAATGTGTAACAAAAAGAATCACGTATACTGATACCGAAGTCTCAAAAAAAGCAAAAGGCGGCACTCTCATTGTCTGTCCCATGGCATTACTAGGCCAGTGGAAGGTAAGTCATAAAACGTGCAATGGAATGTCCAGAATTTGTTTTTCCCATGTTTTTATATTAGATCTCTGTTTACGCATAGGTACTTTGTTATCAGATCTTGTATTTACTGCTAGTCTGCTACAGCTCCAATTACTCTAAATCCCTGTTTATTTTTGAATGCTAGGATGAACTTGAAGCACATTCAAAACCTGGTAGTGTTTCAGTTTTTGTTCATTATGGTGGGGGCAGAAGTAATGATCCTAGAGTGATAGCAGAACAAGATGTAGTCCTGACAACTTATGGTGTCTTGAGTGCAACTTATAAGGCTGTAAGTAGTAATGCATGCCATTTAGTTTGACATCATCTGTGTTGCTATTACTGTTGTTTGGATAACAGATCTGTTGTTACTCAGAATAATGAGAAAAGCATATTTCATAATGTTGATTGGTACCGGGTGGTTCTGGATGAGGCACACACCATAAAATCCTGGAAGACTCTTGGTGCACAGGCTGCCTTTACTTTATCAGCACATTGTAGGTGGTGTCTTACTGGTACTCCTCTGCAGGTATGCTACAAAAATTGCATGATTATACTTCAGTTCTTTTGCTTCACTGAAGTTTTGTACTCAAGCGCACTGCTAATTATTATCTCATACAACTTATGATTGAAATAAATGCCTGGTGTCCTATGCTTTGTATTGATATTATAATTACTAATTGCTGCAGAATAATTTGGAAGATCTTTACAGCCTTTTATGTTTCTTGCATGTCGAGCCATGGTGCAACTGGGCATGGTAAGTTTAGGTTAAATGATTATATTCATTTTGTTATATATATGTTGATGGAATTATAAAGTTTTCAAGTGTCAACTACTCTGCCCGGTTTTCTATTTGTGAAAAGGTTCGTGTAACATGACTGGGGTAGTTCTGTTTTCCTGTTTGCTCCTAATTTAGGTGGAACAAGTTAATACAGAGACCTTATGAAAATGGTGATCAGAGAGCTCTAAAATTGATCAAGGCCATTTTGAGGCCACTGATGTTGAGGAGAACAAAGGATACGAAGGACAAAGATGGAAGGTGCTTACTCTATTTTTAAAAAAATCTTCTTTATCCTATTCTTTTATAAGTTGCTGCAATTATGATTTTCTCTCAACACTGACATATATTCTTCTGAAATCAGGGCGATTCTTGTTCTCCCTCCAACTGACATTCAAGTCATTGAGTGTACACAATCGGAAGCTGAACGTGACTTCTATGATGCCCTCTTCAAGAGATCTAAAGTACGAATCAAAATCTTGTTCTTCCCATGTAAAAACTGAATTTGTTAAAAAATGTGATTTTTACTCAAAATAATCATCATTGTTGCTGATGGAATATATGCTTATACTCTTGTTTTTGGTGAATAAACCAGGTTCAATTTGATCAGTTTGTCGCACAAGGAAAAGTTCTTCACAACTATGCTAATATTCTTGAATTACTACTTCGTCTGAGGCAGTGTTGCAACCATCCTTTCCTTGTGATGAGGTTAAAATAATTCTCAATACAATAAACTTGCTATAATCTGACCTATTTTGCTCGCATCCCTCCAAAATGTCGTAACAATTTGTCAGATCTTTTGAAAGTGCTAGCTTAAGGATGATCTGACACATGTGACAATATTTTTGAAGAGTTAGAGCAACCTGGAATCTTACGACATGACTTGTTAGTTTCTTCTAAAATCTAACTTTACATATATTGCTTGTAATGTGCAGCCGAAGTGATAATCAAGAATTTGCAGATTTAGACAAACTAGCAAGAAGGTTCTTGGAAACAAATCCTGATTCATCAACACAGAAAGCACCTACACCAGCATATGTAGAAGAAGTTGTTGAGGGAATTCGAAATGGCGAAAATACGGAGTGTCCCATATGCCTCGAGTCAGCAGATGACCCTGTGCTAACACCATGTGCCCACAGAATGTGCAGAGAATGCCTTCTTTCAAGCTGGAGAACTCCAGCAAGTGGACTTTGCCCAATATGTAGGCAAATGCTAAAGAAACATGAGCTATTCACATGTCCTTCTGCAAATCGGTTTCGAGTTGATGTTGAGAAGAACTGGCAAGTATCTTCTAAGGTTTCAAAGCTGATGGATTGCTTAGAACTTACAAGAAAATCTGGTGAAAAAAGCATCGTTTTTAGCCAATGGACTTCATTTCTTGATCTTTTGGAAATCCCACTCAAAAGAAAGCAAATTGGCTACTTAAGGTTTGATGGGAAATTGTCACAGAAACAAAGAGAAAGGGTCTTAAAAGAGTTCAGTGAGACTAATGAAAAAACAGTAAGTAATACTTATCATCTATGTCTCACTCGGACTCTCCGAAAATGCATGTTGAATCTTCAAAAAGTAGTGCATTTAAGGAGAGTCGAACAAGTACCTATGATGTTTGACTCTCAAAAAAAGTTGTCGCACCCTTGTTGGATCCTCCAAAAATGAGCAACATAGGATACCATTACACTATTCAACTTCTTGAATGATTTGCTTAGCTCTTTCAAAGCTTAACTTTTTAAAAATGTCACTATGTTTCAGATTTTGTTAATGTCACTAAGAGCTGGAGGTGTTGGCTTGAACTTAACAGCAGCTTCTAATGTCTTTCTCATGGTAAATTCTATATACATTCCCACCCCACCCCAACCCCCAAATCTTTTTCTTTACAGTGTTAATGTTCTTACTTCTAATCATTGCAGGATCCATGGTGGAATCCTGCTGTCGAAGAACAAGCAATTATGAGAATTCATCGTATTGGTCAAAAGAAAACAGTTCGTGTTAGAAGGTTCATTGTTAAGGTAAAGATTGCTCTTATTTAAGCTATCACTTGTACTAATATACTTGATTAAACACTTGATAGATTTAAGAAAAAGGGGTGTGTTGAAGTATTTATATCATATTCTGAACGTTTTAGTGAAAATCTTGATTCCGTCATTGGCTAAAATATTATTCTTATCTCCCTAAGCCTTTTTATGGAAGACTTGTTACATGTATTGGTGAATGATAGGAAGACTTCTAGTTTTGTGATTCAAAAATTGCTGTAGGTTGTGAATTCTAGATGTAATATTTTTATAAACCTCTTATATGAACTTCTAGCTCCGTCATTGATAAATAGGTACCATGTTAACAATTTTATTTAGTTTGTACATATTATTGATTTGTCTTTGTGGTAAAATGGTGTATATTTAGGACACAGTGGAAGAAAGAATGCAACAAGTCCAAGCAAGAAAGCAAAGGATGATAGCTGGAGCTTTGACTGATGAAGAAGTGAGGTCTGCTAGACTTGAAGAACTCAAGATGCTTTTCAGATAATTGATTTTAATATATTTGGAAAATTCCAATTATATTTATATTTAATTGGATGTAAAATTAGTGGGGGAAAAAACAACGTTTTTATGTCCAAGGGGTGGATTAAATTGTTTTTGTATAGTCACAATTGTTCCACCTGAATTTTGTAAAGTATTTTTGAAGTAACAAACCAAGATATGATCTTGTTGTCCATGCTTATTGCATATTTGAATTAGATGTAATTTATTGGATGTAATGTTAGTGAAAAAATGAAGAAAACAAGAACTAATGTTTTATGGGTAGATAAATTTGTTTTTGCTGTATTTCAATATAATTTAGATTAGTTGAATTAATAAATTTTAAATATGGAATATAATAGTTAAACGTAATAACTATTATTGCTTATAAATAAGTTGAAGAGATGTCTTCTAGAATTAATATAATCAAGTGGTTAATAAAAGCCAATAAATATTGAATAAAAAATATGTTAGTATGCAGTGGCGGCTCTAGGAATTTAAGGTTGTGGGTGCTTTAAAGTGAAAATATAAAAAATATGTGTCAACATGAGATTCGAACCTTGGTACAACAACACTAAAAAAATCTTAAGTACTCATCCAGGAGCCATTGGGCCAACTAAATCATTTATTCATTGAGTGTTCTATGTTAATTTTATACAAATAACTATCAATTTCTACATAGATATATATATTCCGTAACGAAGTTAATGGGTGCTCGAGCACCCGGCGGATACCATGTGGGTCCGCCTCTGTTAGTATGATTTGATTAATTTGTATTGTCTAATTTTTTTTATACATAAGACTCCGTTTAGTTTTTTGAATATTGCTCATCCAATATATATATATATTCATTTGAAAAAAATTCTTCGTAGATTGTAAAATTCTCAAATTTCTAAAAAATTCAGTCACAATTTTTTTCCCCCTTAATATGGTTTTTCTAATACATATAAGACGCTATTTAATTTAATTAAATTGAACAAAGAATCCTTGTCAAATTTGTAAGAGTTAAAAAATAAAAATTTATAATTATTTTTAAGAAAAGAAAATTTAAATTGATAGAAATCTTCACCATCCCACATTTTCCCCTATAAATACTCTTCCCCCCAAATTCTTTCCGCCATATTCAATTTCATTTCTCTCCTGGCGAATACAAAGCAAACGACGATCTGCTCCGGTAGCCTAGCAGATTACAACGACGACGATCCAGCGTTGATACTAGTTAATTGTTTAACCGGTTGAAATGTAGCTGTTCCTCTTTCATCGCCGTTGATTTTCATCGCTTGAATCTAGCGATTTAACGGCAGCGATAAATTCAATTTTCGGTAGTAAGGAGGAGGTGAAGACGGAGAAATCGCCTGAAGTTTTGGTGTTTCCTAAGTGGAAACATCCTGTGACGCCGTCATGCTAAGAGGTAATGACTCCGTAATGTCGTTTGTGTAATGTTCGGGAAATATAGATTGGTGATGAAATCAATCTACTAGTGATTTTTTTTGAACTTTTTACTTCATTTTATGGCGGATATCAAGTATACGAGTACGTTTTTTGGTGACCGTCGGCGACCAAGCAGGTTGCAAGGGTGAGCTCCAGCGTTGGTACAAATAAATTATGCATCGATTGGTATGAGGCTATACCTCTTGTATAACTGTTGTTTTCATAGCTGTATCTAGCAATTTAACGGCAGCTATAAGTTCAATTTCCGGCAGTAGGAGGAGGTGAAGGAGAAATTGTCGGCAGTTTTGGTGTTTCCGAAGTGGCAACATCTTGTGACGCCGTCATTCTACGAGGCAACGACTCTGTAAGTGCCTTATGTATAATGTTCAGGAAATATAGACCGGTGATGCAAACTATCTAATAGAGATTTATTTTGAACGTTTTACTTCATTTTATGGCGGATATCAAGCAAGCCAGTACATTTTCAGGTGACCAGCAGCGACCGAGCTGGTTGCAACGCGAGCTCCAGCGTCAATACAAATAAATTGTGCAACCATTGGAATGTAGGTATTCCTCTTCTATGGACGTTGATTTCATTGCCTAAATCTAGCAATTTAACAGCACTTCAGTTTCTGGTAGTAAGGAGGAGGTGAAGAAGGAGAAATCGCCTACATTTTTGTGTTTAAGAAGAGGCAGCATCCTGTGAGAAAACAACCTCTCTACTGAAGGTATGAATAAGGTCTATCAATATGCTGTTGTTATTGTATACTTGTCCATTTACATATTAATGATCTAGATTTATTTGACTTAACAATAATCTTAATCATGCTTAATATATCTTTATTCTAGAGAAAAAGATACGGTATGATTTTAGTAAGAATTCATCAGGTATAATCAGCAGAGTTAAATTATAAACACATCAGTTCAACAAACAATAATTGATGAGAAGATTTGCTAATTGGTTCAACAAATTACACTAATCAGAGCTACATAGTTCTAACAATTACAAACAGAGAGCTTTTGACAAAATATAAAAGCTGTTGCTAGATAACGAGGCGGGTTTATGTGAAAATAATTGAAAACAGAAAAAACTGATATGTGGATGGAGTAATGCGGGTTAAAGTCTTGGCAGGTTAATTAAGCCTGAACCCACCCTGTCCCGTCCTGTCTCTGTATCTCCACACAGGCCTAACACATCATTTGTTAGCAAAAATCTTTCCAACACGATTCGTATTCACCTCACATAAGTAGAAAATATTTGTTATCCATTCAACGAATATAAGGTGTAGTGAACTAAAAACTGAAGACATTGCACAAATACATATTGTATAAGGTGAAAAGAAATCATGATGCGACATTCTTCGTACCTGGCCACTTCGAATAGGTTCCTTGTGTTGGCTTTGAATACGATTAATCCAATATGAGCTACATGAGCCTTTTTTTCTCGCCTCATATATGCTCATGATGTGATTAATCCACTAGAAATAGGTTCATTGTTTTTGTGTAGTTTATTTTGTTATCAGAAATAACATGCTCTTGCAGCTATGATGTGTGGTGTCTGTCGGAGAAAATCGACAGGAAAATTTTAAGAAGAAACAGAGGATCAAGGTTAAGAGTATTGTATGCTGAAGTCTTAGGTTTTTCTCTATAGAAAAATCACAGGAAAGTACAACTTTTTAGATTTGAAAATAACAAACTACTAAGTCACTGGATGACCACTATGCAACAATTAATTACTAACAACAAACTAGAAAGTACTGCACTCTGCAGATTTGCTAACAGCGAGCCCAAGAATATAGGACACTACTAACAAATTTAATTGACCATGTTATACTTCAAAACAGTCTTCAATAGTGTCTTCATACTATAAAACGTTATTGGCAGAGTTAGAGTCAAATCAAATCCAAAATTTGATCATTATGGGTTCTTTCAAAATTCTACTAGAACCCTTTTAATTTATTGCTGGAGCCAGAGCAGAACCCTTCTGCTGATATAGTCATAAATGTCTATTACTAAAAGAGTTGGAAATGATGCACAATGCACAAATATATATTGTATCGAGGTGAAAAGAAACCTTGAACATGGCATTGTTCATACACAGGCTTCTCCGATACAAATGGGTCACTTCAGAAATAGGTTGATTGTTTCAACTCAGAATACGGTTAATCAAGCATGGGCTACATGATCCTTTTTCCTCTCCTCGTATATGCTCTTAAATATACATCCCGTGAAAATAAGCATTACTACTTGAAAGAGATAAACTAACACCAATGAAATCCCACAAGTGCGAAACTAGACAACATCAGAAGTGGAAAATAGAGATCAATAATTCTTATTGTCTATCTTAAGCTAAGTATATCATCTTACCTTACAAAAATAGAACCAATGAACAAAAGACAAAAAGAAAGCAAAATAGACAATAGAGTCACAAAGATTGGAATGCTTCCCTTGTCTCTCCTCAATAACATCCCTTCAATTATAGGATAATTCACCATCAAGATGAAAAATGAGAGGAACACTTGACCAAACAAATCACTCAATCTCCCTTCTAGAATCACTTTTCCAATAACTCCCCAAGTGAAGGAAATCATATTCAATATGACTAATGTAACCAAAGGGACAATTAGTATTTTAGATGCTTGAAAATTGTATATTCCCATTTGGTATCTCTTCAGTTGTTCATCATCAACAACTTTATTTGTGGGCAAAAAACTTGCTTTTCTAAAGCCATATAACTTCATGATTGCATCCAAAGTTCCATAGAAATAAGCTGTTATTGATTTTATCATCCATACCCTCCATTCATTCCACCATGTTCTCATTGTCCCTCCAGTGTTCACAACATCCCACAAGTATTTTGAAAGTGATGACAAGAAAAGAAAAGAATATACAAAGAACCATGGACTTGAGACCTGTGAAAATATAATATAGTTACTATCAAAGTCTATCTCGAAGTTTTTATTTAAGTTCTATATATCGATAGTGGAATAAGAATTTTTACGCTGGTCATTTAAATGATAACAATAATGAGTTTAAGTTTTATAGACTGATGAGCAAATTAAAGTTTCACAAAATCTGGTCACTTGATAGATAAATGTAGGTAAATCTCTTGGTTATAAGCTAAAAATGGTACCTAATCTGCTATCACGGGTTATAATTCGCTGATAGCATAAATTAAAATCTTAAAATCATCAATGTATTTAACTTAAATCCAATGATAATTACTTACTCTATTTTCAAGCCACACCATATTAATTTCTCATATATATGTTGTTTTGAACTTCGATTGAAAATGGGACCAGGTAAGTTTTTTCAAAGATGTAAGTTAAACATATACTTTTACTTGCTGCAGCACGTAAAATTCAATGACGGTTTGAAATATTTTTATACTATCGGGGTAATAAGTTAATTCCTGATACCTTAGGGTGGTAATGCTATTTAGGAGACAAAACTGAGGAATTATAGCTAAAACCAATAGATACATGACACATATACTCACTTGCTGCAGCTCGTTAAAATTCACCGATCGTTCAAAATATTTTTGCATTATCAGTCTATATAAGTTAACTCGTCATACCTTAGGGTAAATGGGAATGCCATTTAGAAGACAAAGCTGAGGAACGATGGCTAAAAACCAAACTGGGAAGCAATAGAGAGGCTGAGAAGCAAGGTAAGCATAACACATGCATTCAAGAAAAGGCATTCTTGATTTCAAGCCATAGATGAGGGGACAAAATCTTGAGAAAAGAACTTCAACTAGTCCAGAATTCCATCTTGTTCCTTGAACTAACGTGTCATTCAAATTTGTTGTACTACTGCCTAAAAATGCTGGCCTTGAAGGGTTACAAAGCACAGATTTCCAGCCTTTGCAATGCATAATGAAACCTGTGAAGTAGTCTTCCACCACTGAATGGTACAGGAATCCTATCTATATATATAAAAATGAAGTCAATCGAAGTTAGCATAAATATGATAGAATGACGAATTGATAGAGTTATGCTAGAGGTGGCAAATTAAAATCAATCCATTTCTTTAGGTAACTCCTTTGATTTAATGGCAAAACTAGGATTTTCAATGAGGGAATTTAAAATATAAAGAAGTAAACACATGAAGAAGGCAAGTGAAATCAAATAATTTTGACCTTATATACACAATGTAATTTAGGAGATCCTCACCTTTTACTATTTATACATTGTAAAAACTATTTTTGATTAATTAATGTAATTTTACACCAATGGAGTATAGATGAACCCCGCACGCCTCTAGCTCCGCCCCTGGCCCAACTACCCAAGTCAAAAGGGGTTACATTGATTATATAGTTGATTTTCAGCATTAATGTGACTGTCGACTTACCTCTTCTCCCCATTGTGACTCCTCCTCATAGGTGCAAGAGGCTAAAAATCTTGCTTCTTGGATCCACTCATTGTCAGCAAATTCCTTGATGCCAGTGTCATATTGCTTATCATTAATGCATGTAATAAAAGTATTTAGGAATTCATTTGAGGATCCAAAATACTTCTTCAGCTCACTAAGATCCATGTCTGGTTAAAAAGTTAAAAGAATTGTGATTACTGCGGAGTATATATGAATATGGAATTTTTTTTACTAAAGAGACGAATTTGTCAAGATTTTTTGGAGAACATTTTTATAATGGATTTGTAGAAAGTTATATGCACCATTAATTCATTTCAACCAACTACAACAGGATGTGTTGCTCAGATTCTCTAAAAAATGTTGCTGAAGAATCCAACATGCATCCATTGGCATTTTTGAAGAGTTTGAACATCACAAATAACAGGTTAACTCTATTTTTATTACTATATCAGGTTTGTTTGCTATGAAGACTTACATGTTATTGTAAGTCAGCTTATTTGATGGTATAAAAAATCCATATACTTTGCCCAATGGTGTAACCTAGTGGTCAATGAAATGAGTGAGCACCATGAGGTAGAGACAAAACACTACGTGATTTCATCCCATATGTTCAAACTTTGGTGAATAGAGTTAGCTGATACCTGTTACTCGTGGGAGGTGGCAGGTATCATGTGGAGTAAATTGCTATGTACACAAGCTGACTCGGACACCACGATTATCAAAAAAATAAATCATACAATGTGTGAAACTTAAATCTTTAATTGATTGAGCAATACCTTTGTGTATAGCAGTCCCGTATAGAGCTTTCCTCTTCATATAGAAGCATGTACCAGATAGCATAGGTCCTATAAGCCCGTCCATCCCTGGCCACCTGACCTAAATATATAGTAACAGACCGAATTCTTTGTTATACATAATACTTCAAGTATTTGATAGATATTTACAAGAAATCTGCAGAGAATAGTTATCAAGAGATTTCTCTCTAATTTCCAACATAACATAAGGAGTTTAATTTATATACATCGCTAGCGAAAGATTTTTTTACAGTATTAGGTCACCTAAATGATATTTAGAGGTTAATCTCCTTGAAATGTGAGATGTGTAATCTTGAAAATAAGACAGGTTCATGCTACAACGAAGTTGACTTGATGGTGTACATTTTTTTACTTTGATGGTATATATAACTTAGAGTCAACGATAACATATATAGTGTAATCCCACAATGTGGAGTCTGGGAGGGTAGAGTATACACAAACTATATTCCTACCTCGTAGAGATAGAGGGGTTTCCGATAGGCCCTTGGCTAAAGTAAAGCATCTCAAAGCAGTTATATATTGATCTTAATGTATATGCATTATTTTATTTTACGACGTCAATGTATAAAGTTTAAAATCATATATCATATGCAAAACTTACCACAAAACAATTTCTCATGGCAGAATCATAAATATCATTCTTGCTAATGTTGCGAAATCTTTGAGGGAACTGAACAAATGCAAGTGAGGGAGAGATTTTGGGATCAAGGTGAAAGCACATTGCTTGTCTAGCTGAAGATGGATCATTGGAGCGCATATCACAATCCAACATTAATATGTATGGTGAGTTGCTTATGATTCCAGAAACTCTAAGCTGCAAAAATAAATAAATCATATAATTTCCGTAACAAAAAGTCTAAAAATATAACTAAGATTTTTGAATCGTATTATCCTAAACATGTCATGCCATTCTGAGAGTGTCATAAGGGGGAACAAAAGAAATTTGGAATTAAAAACTTCTACTTCCTCTGATCCACTTTATGTGACCCTATTTTCATTTTAGTTAGTTCCAAAAAATAATTATGTCTTTCTAAATTTGGAAATACCAACTTAAACTTCCCATTTTATGCTTATTGAGAACTTCTCAGAGCTACACAAACGTTATAACAGGTTCAAAATTACAAATTTATAATAAAAAATTCGCTAATTAAAACGGAAGGGCACTAAATGTAGAAAGTTAGAGATTGTTTTTTCGCATAGACTAAGAAAAGCACATGGCCGAACTCATAAATAAATCCCTAAACTTGTTGGATTTTTCCCCTCAAGTATCTCAACTACGTCATTTTCCTATTGAATCATTGAACCATCCGTAATTTGTTCCTTTTAAACATCGTTAGTTGATTTTGATTGGCTTTTCTATTGTAAATACCTTTGATTGTGTTCGTATTGTAATTTTTTTAAATTAAAGAATGAAGACAAACTGTGTTAGTCTCATTTATTTTCTAATATGTTCAAATGACTTGAAATAAAACATAATTATTCACAAACAATTTTCACTATCAATTGGACTAATTAGTTCTGGAACAAACATATGTATCCTTTATTAATATCCCTAAAAAATTTGATTCTACATCAGCCAACGGTGTTTGTTTAAAAGGAACAAGTTATGGGCGGTTCAATGATTCAATAGGAAAATGACATAGTTAAGGTATCTGAAAGAAAAAACCCAACAAATTTAGAGATATATTTATGCATTTGGCCAAAACACATAAATAGCTATTTATAAAAAGGGTGAAAGAGAATTATACAAGAACATTGAGGGCTCCAGCTTTGAAATGATGGGGATGAGAAGTATTTTTCTCCCTTGAAACATAAACAAGAGATGGTAATTTAGCTTTGCCTTTATTTTTGGCTCCACAACCTCTCTGGCCTATTATCTGCAAGAAAATTTGAATTAGTCGGAATCCTAATATAGATATTGAACATTGAAACCGGATTAGTCAGATATCTTAATATAGGTATTGAATATCAAGTAGAAAATCGGAAAAATTTAATTGTTGCAGTAGGTGATATGGTAAAAAAGGGATAGTTATACATCTAGCTACTTGTCCAAAAGTATTTATATCTGCTAGCTAATATACTTGTATATACATATATTATATAGACATAATACATAAATATATCCTTTAACTTAGCTTTAATTTATATTTATGCCCTCTAGTTTTGAGTTTGCACAAGTAGACACTTAAAATTTTATAAAGTTGAACAAATAGACATGCGTCCTACGTGGTTTCCTACATGCCAATTTGGGTTCTATGTGATGTCCTTATGTGTATTATGCCACGTAGAACTCATGTGCCTATTTTTTTAATTTTATACAAGTTCAAATGTCTACTTGTGTACACACAAAATTGAAAGTCATAAATATAAAATGAGATCAAATTAAAAAACATATTTAAGTATTCTGCGTATTATAATGTCTACATTAAATGTTTGCCTATGATAAACTACTATTTATATCACTTTCTCATTAAAACTGTACCTCAATTACAGTATCACGATTTGGGCCAAACTGGACTCCAGTATCCTTTGTCCCTCCATTTTCTTGAGCTTTCTTCAACCGCTCCTTGAACTCCTCGTACTCTTTCTACGTATGTAGATGTTAATTATCAATTATATCAAACACAAAACAAGATGTGGAAACTAAAATCCATAAATTATACAAGTAAAAGATAATTAGCTCAACAAACTTTGTATAAAAAGATCCCAAGACCCGGAAGGGTGGCTGAGTTGGTGCTACTGTTACAGTAGTATATCCCATAAGGGATGCCAGGGATCGAATCCCCTTGCCAACAACTTTTTCTATCAAGCTAGTCGCATTGAGCTTACCTAGTATGATTTTCATCTTTTGTGCGATTGCATAGGAGCGATTCACCCAATGCGCAACCGGAGGGAAGTGGCTACGGGCTTCTCAAAGGGCTTCTGTGGAAAACATTTTCCATCATACCAAACATACTTTGCTAGTTTCCACGGAAAATGATTTTCTAGAAAATGTCTTTTTGAGAAATAAGTGAATTTTCTACTTATTTTCTAGTATTCGATAAGTAAGCTAGAAATATTAACCCACAATATTTTTATGTTATCTAGCAAAACATTGTGAAGGCGAAATGGGATGAAGAGTGGGTGTTGGGGGGCGGGGGGGATGGTCAACTAGGGAGGGAGTTGGGAGAATTGAATTAGGGAGGAGACAATAAACTTCTTATCCAACTTATTTTTCATACTTCTCTTAGGGTAGTTATTTTTCTTATTTTGTCCTTGCAAAATTATTTTCTAAATATTTTAACCAATAACACAGAAAAAGTAAAAAATGTAAGAAAAAGTAAAAATATTTTCCTCTGTACCAAACACACCTTCCCGCATGTTTTAATTATTTTCTCCGTCTCATTTTATAAGTCACATTTTTACTTTGCACTTGCATTAAAATATAATATAACTTTATCCTTTTACTCTTATTTAATTTTTTTGAAATTCAAATTTTCAATCAATGAATATGAATATAATGAATGAACATAAATCATTTACTTAACTTTTCTAAGTTAATCAAATTTATATTTTCAAGACTAATAACTCACAAGAATAAAAAAAAAAAAAATTTATATATTAATTTATGAAATGACAAATAGTATAAATCAACCGTTGATAAAAAATATATAAAATGAAATAGAGAGAGTATTATAAGCACCGATGAGAGTTGAGACCAACCAAACTGTAAATAGAGTTTAAAAAAAATAAAAGTTAGAAACACTAGTACTTTATTAGATTAGTTTGAGATGAGTTAAACTATACTCTTTCTGCAGACAAGATGCGGTGAAGAATAGTTTATTAGTTGAATAGATAACTATAATTTATAAGTGGCCTCTAGTGTGATGACAAGTTTGAAAAGATTATTAATTGGGTTGTACATCGAGGCTCATGTAGAAAAGTGATTTTTTTTAAAAAAAAACAGGGATCTCGATTTCTCATCAATTAGTTATTATCTTAAAAAATTATTAATTATTTATATTCATAATTACTTATTGAGGCTCATGTAGAAAAGTGTTTTTTTTAAAAAAACAGAGATTTCGATTCCTCGTTAATTAGTTATTATCTCAAAAATTATTAATTATTTTATACTTTTAAATTGATTTATTTATTAAGAAAATAATTATTGATATAATTTAAGTTTTTCAATAAGTTATATCTTTCTAAGTAATTAATTGAGGATATAATAGATTTTTCTAAATTTATTTAAATAAATAAATAATTAGGGACAACTAAGAAAAGAAAGTGAACAAATAATTAGATGTAGAAAAAGTATCTTTATCCATTTTTACTGATGTACGCCTCATAAGGAATAATAAATAAAATAATAATAAAAATAAATTAAAAATTCAATAATAAAATAACTTTTATTTTCAAACTAAATAATTAAGCATGAATATTTATTTTTTAATACAATAAATAAATAAAAATAAACACACAATTATAGTAAAATATTCATACTAGTCTTTGTATGTTAAGTGGATGCAAAGTTTAAAGGTAATTAGTGAAAAGCCAACGAAAAAGTACCATTGCCTCCGTAAAAAGTAAAATAAAATATCGTTTAACTTAATAAGAATTTAAAAAATACATTTAAATCTATTTATTTGTTACTATTATTTTGGATAAACTTCAAAATTATATTATGAAATTATAATCTCAAAATAACATTATCCCCATCAAAGGAAATCCAAGTGACTACCTGAATGTTCTCTCTTTCTAGCAAATAATCTTTGCCGCCATTAATCTCATCATCAGCTGCTTGAAAAAAAGTTTCAGGGCAAATCCTCTTCACTCCAAATTCCCTGCAAAACGGAATCCACACTTCTCCAAATCTCCACACTTCACGAACCGCACATAGCGTCGTAACCGAACCCCCATCGTCGGAAAGGTACACTGTTACCTTCTCCGGCGGATAATCAATCGCCATCGCTGATAAAACAGTGTTCATAACTCCCAACGCCGGTTCCTTTATCGGATCCGCCGTACATACAAAAACGTCGATTGCCGGTAGTTCATCGTCCGGCGGCAAGTTTTCCGGGTAGACGTAGCGGGTAACTGGAGAGAATATATGAGCTGAGTCGAGTGTCCTAAGGAAGGAGAGAATTAGCTCGGAAACGAAGATTAGGAACCAGTAAGGTAAAAATGAGATTGGAATTTCGTTGAGATTGATTATTAGTCTGTAGTAGAGCATGAAGAGTATTGCTATTGAGTGAATAAAAGTGTGAGTTCTGGTTACAATGGCTGAAAATGTGTCCACTGTGCACTTTTGCAGAAGAGGAAGAGTTTCCATTTTTTTTCTTCAAAATGAAGAAGAAGAGAAGTTAAACAGAGTCTCAGTGAGTTTCTATTTATATAAACTTATTCGAAAGTTTGTTTTATTCTTTGTTGAAAAATAGCATAATGATATTGTAAAATACTTTCTCCCTTTATAAAAGAATGAACTAGTTTTTTTGAAATGTAATTTTAAAAAAAAATATTTTTTAATTTTATAATTCTAAATTAAAGTTATGTCAAATATAAATACTCTTTAATTTTATAATTTTATATTTTCAAATCAAAATCTCATTTTAATTTTTTTTTAATTCTAAAATAAACATGTAAAATATTTAATTAGTTGGCAGCCATTGAGTGACTTACTAATACATGTGAAAGCGTTTTCATTTTAGTCTCTCTGGCTCCAAAAATCACGTGTTTATTTATTTAAAGGCAGGATAATTAAAGTGTTTGTTTGTGCACTATAAAAATTAAAGGTCAAAGTTAAAATTTATAGCTAAGTTTTAGAGTTCATTATACATATTATGCCTATTTAAAAAGTATAAAAAATGTTGTTATTTTCTTCGCTAAAAAACACTGACAAAATTTAGAAACAACTCTGATTTGTATGTATGACCAAATATAACTCTAATTTATATGTATAATCAAATATATCTCTAATTTTCAGATAAGTATTAATTTTTTGCTTAGAAAATAAAGTATGTATCTTTTTAAATTTCACAATTTTCATGATCAAACAAGCCTTTAATCAGTGACGGATGGGGAATTTTTATCAAGGAAGTTTAAAAAGAATATTAATTAAATAAATAATATTCAAAAATAAATGAATCGGATTAAACCATCGAATCAAGAAAAAAAGGATTTTTAATATTTGATTTTATAATTAGGAATTAAACTAATAAAATTCTAAACTAGTAAATGCCTCTGCCGGGATTTGAACACGCGCCTAGCAGCCGCAACAGCAAATTACTGAACCCCCAGCGCCACTGAGCTAAGTCTTTGCTATTTGTTTGGGGGGTTTAATGTATATATACACACAAATCAAAAATTTAATTATATATATAGTGTAATTTTTCGGGGAAGATAAACCCCCTTCGATCAACGTAAATTTGTCCCTGCCTTTAATTACTATTTAGACATTTGAATGGCATTTTCTTCCATCATAATGTTTTCATCATGTAGCTGTTATTTCATAATCCTTTTGAAACATGATTATATATATTATAAATACGATTTTACTGTGTAATACAAGTTTTTCTTGTTCAAATCTAAATTAAAAACTTCTAATTAAGGATCCAACCTTGAATGCTTTTTTTTTTGTGCTTTGTTTTAACATAACTATATATTTGTTAATACAATACAAATACTTACTATGTCAAATAAATTTTTCTTTATGTTTAAGTTTAAATTCAAAACTTTAACTAAGAATCTTATCTTCAACGTTATTTTTTAAAAAAAACTAAGAATCTTATCTTTGATGTTTTTTTTTTGTGCTTTTTTAAATAAAGTAAAGACAGCATACTGTTTTATCTTATGTTCTTTTCAAAGACAAAACTCTATTTCTGTGTTATTTCTACTCTTTTTTCTTTTTTCCTTTTTTTGTGTTATACCCCATTTGGAGAGGAAAAACACTTCACCTAATGAAGAAAGTGACACTTCAATAGACAAAAGTGACAATCAATTTGAATTTGTTAGGTATATCTCACCTCATGTGCGTAGAAACTTTTGTAAATTTGTCCCTTTGTTTAGAAAAATGTGCATTTGAATTAAAATAGATATATGTACAAATAAATGAAACATTGATAATATCACTTTCGAAATTGGTTAGTTATCCCTTTGTCAAAGTCGATGTTGGTGTTCAATAAAAACCTTTATGAACAGATAAGATCAACTTACATATGTAAAATTTTGTACAAATTTTATCTTTAAAAATAACTGTCCTTGGCAAAAATTATTCTAGGTAAGTTTGTACAAGTTAATACAAAAATTAGTTTTAGTGAAGAAAGGTAATATCTTTCTATTTATGTTTTCTTATATAATACTCCCTTCGTTTCAAACAGAATGACCTAGTTTGACTTAGAACGGAGTTTAAAAAAAGGAATAAGACTTTTTAATCTTATGGTTCTAAATTAAAGTTATGTCAAATGTACCAAAATGTCTTTTAATCTTGTGGTCTTAAACATGTAATGTGGAAAGTTAAACTGTTGCCAAAAAAAAAAACGGGGTCAATTTTTTTTAACAAACTAAAAAAAAATATGAACATTCTTTTTAAAACGGAGGAAGTATGATTAAAAAAAGTTAGAAGTACTTTTCATTGTTTCCTAATATCTTTGGACAAAAGTTTAAGAAATCCTACTAACAGGATCGAGTCAGGATGTAAATCCCTGAATTAAGGAATAAACTTATAACAATAAATTCTACCTACAATATTCTTTTTATTGTTTTATATAGTCTCCTAACAATCCTGAATTTGTAAAACTTTTGAAATATTTTAAAAACCTTATATTCACCGCAATACACTTTAGAATCAATAAACTTATAACAATAAATTCTGTTGAGACTTGAATTAAAATCTTCATAACATTCTGACGGAAAAAATTTACCCGCACAGGATGCATACATCAAGCTAAATTCAATTTTTATTATTATGTGATTTAATGAAGTAAAACACTTGTTAATTAATTAAAATGAATTAAAATAAACTATAAATTTAAACACATGGCATGTATGTATTGAATTTGTGTAAACACCCGATGCAGATAAATTTTATTCTATATCTCTTCAAACCGACCCTATTTAGAACATCACACTATGTTATTTGTTGGTTAAAATTAAAATTATTGGATACTTGACTTGTTCATGTGTGTATTCATTACTTACCAAAACTCCTCGATGATAATCCTGTGTCGAAGTATAAAAGAAGGGTCAAAAATTTCTTGTAGACCAGTACTGTTATCAATATAAAAATTTGAAAACAGCCTTCAATCACAGGGCTTCAAATGAAAGAGATCCAGTATTGCCATCTCCACTTCAAACTTCTCTATACAAGCTTTCTTTTTTAACAAAATGTTGCAGTAAGCAGTTGAGCCAATTGAACATGGATACTTTAGTCGATGCATATTGTCGACTAAACGAAAGCATATGCTACATGCTCTTCGGAGCATCTCCAAATCATACCCTAGTGAAGCCAGAATACCGGTTTAAGTGTTGCTGGCAAGGCACTAGCCTTTGCATCATCGCAACGAGACTTGAAACCTTAACATGGGATGCATCCAAATTTCACGTCAAGCAGCTTCCTAAACTATGGAAGGTGTATAAAACCTGCACCGAATGAGCAATACACGTAGAAGCTTTATACCTCATTTTTTTCAAGAGCCACCAGATGACATTTCGATATTTTGAAACCATCCATCATTTATTTCCAAATGATGCATTATGTTCCACGAACTTCCATGAAGGTATGGCAACATTAGACATGGGTTTTCCTAACTCGAGCAGTCCCTTCAGCCATTTAATTTTGTTCACAAGTTCCTCCAAATCCAATATCGCTGCCTCTGTCGTGTCAGAACCAGTTGAATGTAACTGAACTCCATCACTGGTTCTGAACTTCTTCAAAGGACAACTTGAATAGCTAACGTTTTCAGTTGGCCCAGCGGTGGTGTTTGCTAGATCAACTCCAGTACACGAACCAGAACCTTTATCTGAAAAAAAGGATTCCTTTGTCGATTCATCTGCAGTATGGGAACTAGAACAAATGTCTGACCGCCTCACTTTCTTCAATGTGTTCACAGCTGCCTCCTTAGGGAGATCTATGATCGGGGGTCGTTCTGCTAAGTCTGTATCATCCGAGGCAGGCGACAAGTTTGCAGTTGAATGAGTAGAGAAAGAGAGATCTGATGAATATCCAGTTCTCCCTTTACTCATAGAATGTAACACTGCAATGAACATGATGAGCATGTCAACTATAAAAATGCAGGATTTTCTTTACAGAAATGATTTTTCTTTCTACAAAGAAAAGGGAGACATCAGAATTAGTTGAAATGCACTGCAGCTGTGATTCAGTGGCACTATACAGGCCAAAGATCACGCTAAAAAGCACCTTATATCAATGATACAGCCGTATCACACGAAAAAGGGATAGTTTGGTGCACTAAGTTCCTGCTATGCGCAGGGTCCCAGGAACAGCTGGACCTCAAGGATCTTTAGTATGCAGCCCTACCTACAGTTTTGCAAGAGGTTGTTTCCACAATTCAAACCCGTGACCTCCTGGTCACATGGCAGCAACTTTACCAGTTACGAGAAGGCTCCCCTTCACTAGGAAATGCGCATAAAGCAAATAAATGCGCATTTCACTTCTTTATCGTTGACACAACCATGCAGAAAGTTTCTAAGTAGAATACACGAGTGGGATGCAAAAGTCATTGATGCCTTTCACGTTCGTGAAAACACAGGACTTCAAGAAGCTGCTAAAATGGCTTAGCAAATGTTTAACTCTCTAAGGGGCTAAAGGAAATTCATAGTGTTCTTTTAGCCATTTCTTTCCCTTGATTCCACTGGAAAATAAGGCACTTAATCAACTATATTTAAACTATGGATAGCAACTGGCATCCCTTTAGAGCATCTCAATTAAGTTCTATCAGAGCAACCACATAATGCATATTGAAGTTATGTCCCAAAATCCACAGTTTTATGAAGTAAACGGCTTCTCCACAAAATATTTTCATTTCTTTTGATAAAAAAGATAAAGTTTTGTGGACAGACAATGGAAGGACATTATAGTTACCTCGGTTGACAGGTTGAATTAGTTGAGCACATCGACGTACACCATCCTGCAATTGTCGTGAAACAAATTATAGGCAGAAAGAAGCATCAAAAGGGGCAGCTACACCAGAAAAAAATTCAGATAGCAAATTTCCAACACTAGACCTGATGGTTAAGATGCATTGACCTTATTCAGATAAAATCTCCTTTGAGGTAAAAGATGCAATTATCAAAAAATTGCAATACAAGAACCAGCATCTTCACTTTTTGGTTTCATTTTTAGATGCTATTTGGGGGGTTTTCTTGGAAGGAGGGTGATGGCTAGTAGATAAGATAAAAAAATCTACAGAAGTACCAAAAAGAAGCTGGAGACGACACGGAAGGAGAAAGAGGAGACAGAAGGATGAAACATGTGATGAGGAAGAACTGAGAAATCCCCAAGAGACCGGCACAATTCGAATCTCAGTAGATAATGGGCCACCACGTACCCTTCTACACATTAATACCAAGCTTTTGCTGGTGGCAGACTTAGAAACATGATGTGCCTAACCCATACATCAAGCACCACACTCTTACCAGTAGACCAACAGTGGGGGCCAAATTTTAAAGATTGTCTACCATATTATATTATTTTGTAGGGAAAAAGAAACATAATAAAAAGAAACACATGAAAATGAGCATAGGGAAGAACCTGGGATGTAGGCACAGTCCAACCAAAATCTGGAGACCATTCTAAGGATGGACGCAAATCCTTGAAAGAAACTTCATAAAGTGCACCTTCACCCACAGGAGGTGGTGTCAATGCCAACTATGAAAACACAAGAGTAGAACATTATTGAAAATGAAGTCCTTGGACTAGCAAAGAACAGTCTAGACATTAGGCATAAAGATATATCTATGATTATACATACTGATTATATTTGAACTTATACTGGAGAGCTGGTCCTCATCAAGTAATCCTTCTTTTACTACCAAAAAGGCATAGTTTCCTTTTTTAGATTTTCAGTTTTCTTTTTAGGTATCGAGTGTTTACTGAACTTCATGTTCAAAATAAAATCTAAAAGATGACAGCAGCCGAACAGGTAACCAGCCAGTTAATACGGAATGTAAAAGAAATTATTACCTCAGCTTCATTGTTGCCAAGTAACTTTGTCAGATGTCCAGACCAATAACAGCCATTAGCCCACCAATCAACCAAATCACCTGCCTGCCAATTACCATCAACAACTACTGTAGCTTCAGAAATTGAACTGACATTTGATACTTCATTTTTGACCTTGACTAAAGGATACTGCGGTCGCAGCATTAGTTGTGTTTTCTCCTTCAACTTCCCGACATTATATGGGGGATTTTGATACAGCTTGGTCCAAGTCAGTTCTGTAACAGCAAGGGTTGAAACAATTAACATGCATTGGTAGATACAAATATAGCAAGAGTCTTGTCTGAAAACACATCTCTTTTTTTATCAGTCCAAGTCAGAATTTCATTGATAATACATCCAGTAGATGCTGGAGATTACATCAGTGGGCAACAAAAGAGAGTTTTCCAGTGAACCTTCCTGTATGCATTCTAAGGAGCTAACAAAGTCGAAATATTCATTGAAACTATTTACAGTGTCAAGTTCACTATGACATAAACGGTTCACAAGGCATTAGTTTTCAGCTAAAATACCTAATTCTCTATTTACTAAACGAGAAAGTATCTAACAGTGTAAAGATAAAATATTCCATTCTCAGTTTAGCTTCCATCCGTCTATACCATTATGCCTATTCTTGGACAAGCTTAACATATTGAACTTGACCACACTATAGCATAAAAGGGAATGAAGCAGGGCTGGGTCTGGATTTCTCTATTTTGATTTTTGTATTATCATGCATAGGCATAATCAAGATACTAAACCGTTTTAAATGATGAAACCAACACATCAGAGAACATACTTTCATCTGGATAATCGAAGTACTCCAACAGGGCATTCCAATGTCCTTTTCTGCAGCTAATCTTCTGTATCTGGTACAGTAGGAAAGAAATAGTAAATGCAATGTACTCTACTTCTTTATCAGTAAATGACTTTCCTCATCAAAACATACAAGTAACCTCAACAAGGTCTGGAGAACTGACAAAAGTTTTGGTTCCAAATGTAATTACAGCAATAGTGGCTTTCGATAAATAGAGCACTATGTAAAAGATAAATGCAGCAGTTAACAAAAGTTTTACCACCTAGAATGCAACTAGAGAGTTGTAAAGAATAAGTTAAAAATAAAAAATAATATGGTTGAGAATGTTAAAAGATATACCATTATGTATTTATACAATTGTCTTATTAACTTGAATAATAATCCAAGTAAAAATACAACAACAATCCTAATCAATAAACTGCCTAAAGTTCATGTTGTTTCCTTATGCAAAATACATATTGTTTCCTTATGCATAATACATATTTATCTAATTTTTAATTACAACTTCCTTGATTATACACATGTCTAGTCCTAATCTCAGGTACATTCTTCTGTTCAAATTGTTAAGGTCCATAAATGATGCTACCCAGCCCAACCCCAACCCTCCCAAGAAAAAGCCCCACTCTGGTCTGGAATGTTCAAAAACTATGCTCCAATTTTGCCACGTTACATCTTGCAATTGGACCTTGATGTGCAACAAGAACAATAAATCAAATGTGATCCCATATGTGAGGTTTGGAAAGGGTAAAGTATAAACAGACCTTTACCCCAACCTTGCAAAGACAGAGAGGTTGTTTCTTGTAGACACGTTGCTCACAGACGATGAAAAAGAGGTAGTAGTAGACATAAATAACAATGAGTTAAATAGGATAGAGATAATAAAGGCTAAGGAAATAGATATAATAATAGAAATCCAAGAATAAGATACAAGACTAATATTAATACTCCGAGAATAGAAAAGAAACATCTTCAACTACCTAGTAACCTTCTGCCCTATATCTCAACCTACACACCCTCTGATCAAGGAACGTGTCCTCAGTGAGCTAAAATTGTGTCATGTCTTGCCTAAACCCCTAACCTCAATGCTTCTTCGCCTAATCTCTACACATTCTCAAGCCCACTATAGTCAACCTCTAACATCTACTCTTCACATGTCACTTCCCCGCATCTTGAACTCCATAGGGTCACTTCCACCTTGTCCCAAATATCTTTGTTCCTAATCTAATATTTCCTAACAAATTCACACATCCATCTCAACATCCTCATCTTTACCACTCTCATCTTCCGTACATTTAAGTTGTTGATTGGCTAACAATCTGCCTCATAAAACACCAGTCTAGTTACTTTGTAGAACTTACCTCAAGTCTTGGCAGTACATTCTTATCACGCATAAGAAGTAATGCCTCCATTTCATTAATGTGACACCTCATTAATCTCCACATTATCATGGGTTACTAACCCAATTACTTCAGCCTCACAACCACATCCACTTCATAAGTCACATTACTAAACTTAAACTCCAAGCATTTAGTTTCGGTTTTGCTCAACTAGAAACCCTTACTCCAATGTTTGTCTCCAAAATTTCAACCTCGCTATAACTCTGTCTCACATCTTGTCAAGTATGCCATCTACAAATAACATGCACCATCACATCACAACTAACATGTGTTATTTTAGTACTTCCATTAATGCAAGTAAAAATGAGCTACGAGTGGATCCCTAATGCAACCTCTTCATGATAGGAAAGTGTTTCAAGTTTTCTTCCATACTCTTAACCCAAGTCTCAACATCATCATGTATATTCTTAATCATCGAAGTGTAAGCTAAGGGAACACCTCTAACCTCCAATTATCTCTAACGAACGTCCCTAAAGATTTTGTTAAATGCTTTCTCCAACACCATCTACAAGTCCCTCTTACTTTCCCTTCCTTTCCCTATACCACTGACCTCATTACAACATGAATGACTTTTGTAGTCAATACACAAGGCATAAAAACAAAGTGATTCCCGAAAATAGACACTTTTCCACACCTTTGCTTCCACTACTCTTTTTTATGTCACTGTTGTTCTTATAAAAGGAAATCTTCATGCTCCACCTTTGTTCTTTGGTACAACGTCGTAAAATAACATTAAACATCCTACTAAATCACCCCAAACTTGCTATGCTCGCATCCTTCCAAATTTCCATCAAGACTCCCACCTCTCTTCCCTGGTTCATGTAAGGCATAGCCCCCATTTCACCTCAATCTTAACCTACAATCTTAAACGACTTGTTGGGCGCTTTAAATTATCCAACAAAATGTTCATTTTTATTTTCCCTTATTCATTCAAGAATTTATGGAGGTATATATCTCATCGACGTCTAATATACACCTTTTACGCTAGTGCTCACCTTGTCTTTGAAGCACCTCACTTGATCTAAGTCATGCACCTTACTCTCTCATCTTAACATGTACCACTTTTTATCCCATTTATATCCACAAGTTCTTAATACGAATATCCAAATGTTGCAATATTTGCTGCTAGCTTTGCCTTATTCAACTTCTTACACTACCCTTATCCATCCTTTAGTCATCCTCATCATTGCTCTCCTCTAGATTCATATACGTTTGTTTTTTGAACTTCCACTTTTCCTTTGGACCTTTTCATTCAACCACTACCAATTCACCACCAAAGTAACCCTTTTGAGACCTTTAGCACCTCTCTAGTTTCTTCCTTAATGCAATTCAATGTCGTGGACCACATACTGCTTGTGTCCACTCCTCCAGTCTCTTATAGCTAGCGAATCCAACTTCTCGCAAATGTCAAAAGGTTGCGGTCTTTATTGTTGTAACTACTAACTTTGCCTTTTTCAACTTTTTATACCATCTTTATCCATCCTTAAGTCACCCTCGTCATTGCTCTCCCCTAACTTCGTTTTTTGGACTTCCACTTATCCCTGGACCTTTTCATTCCACCACCAATTCACTATGTCCGCCAAGTAACCCTTTGAGATCCTTAGCACCTCTATAGTTTCTTCCCTAATACAAGTCAATGTCGTGAACCACATACTAGCGCCCACTCCTCTAGTACCTTATAGCCAACGGTTCCAACTTCTCCCAACTCATAAGCATTGTCCTTGGTCAAGGCTCTTAACTTGATCTTAGGTTGAGCATACACAACCCTTTATCTCAACTTCTTAATCTTCAAATCAATGTTGGATCATGAGATCGTAAAAGAGGATTAAGATAACACAAAATTATACAGTAACGGTATTTCACAAAAATCTCATACATTTAAGAGCTAATTACATCATCTCTTGAAAGTTTCCCAAACTATAAAAAACTATAAAAATCTTGAATATTCCATTGCTCTCAAAGTACACCTCTTAATTATCCAATCCAATGTTAATGATAATTTACTTAATGAGAGTGATGTATCTGAGAAGGGATAGAAGTGTATTCGAGAGGAATTCGATGTCTCCGAGTGTGATAGAGATATATCCGAAACAGGATAAAGATGCAACCAAGTGGAAATGGGAATGTATTCCAGATGGGATAGAAATATATCTGAGATGAGATAGGCGAAATATATAATATGCCCTCTAACTTGACTTCATTTCACATTTATACCCTCCAACTTCAAGTGTGCTTAAGTAGACACTTAAACTTGTATAAAGTTGAACAAATAGATAAATGAGTCCTATGTAACATAATACACATAGGACACCATGTAGGGTGCAAATAACCATGTAGGATGCCACATAAGATATGTGTGTGTTTTTGTTCAATTATATATAATTTTAAGTTCTACTTGTGTATATTCAAAGTTGAAAAACATAAATATAAAATGAGATGAGAGTTAAAAGGGCATATTTATGTATTATGTCTTTTTTTTATGGTGAAAATTTTAGTGATTTCATTTAATTTTTCCACAAGATAACCATGATCTTATTCTACAAAAATTTGAAACTAACAAAAATTATTGAACAAATTCATGATTATCTATCCAACATGCACGCATTAAACTACGAGTTTGCAAGCACCAAGCTCACATTAGAATCGAACTTTTCTTTTCGTACCTTACATCGAAACCATGCCCCACGAAATCCATTCTCAAAAGATTGTGCTTCAGCGGATTGCCCAACTTTGAAAGGCAATTGATCCTCCTTCCCCATGATATCAGCACTAGATTGAACCTATAATAAGGCTATCTTGCTTCTTAGGGGTATTTTCCGGGTACAACCTGAGGTAGTAAGTGGGTGTTTAGCCCTAACAATAAAAATAGATTACTTTTATTTGAAATTTTCAAAATTCAAATTGAAATTGAGTATGGTCATATTTTCCCCAAATATATTTAGAGTTTGAATGTACCTTTGCTAAATATGATGTATACCCTCAATTACTAATAAAATAATCATTGAACTAGTCTAATTTACCCTACATATACTTAAATTTACTCTAAAAGACTAATATCTTTAAATAAATAGTCATATAATATCATTAATTAGATCTTATATATAAGTTGTTACATATTATTATGATACTTTTTTGTATAATCAAACTTTTTAAAGTTTATATGTTGAAAAATATAATCTTAAGCATTTTAAGATTTCACACATGAAGTTTAAATCTTAGATCCACCTCTAACGTGCGACTAATTCCTTAACTTAGATGGTTAAGATTATATTTCAAACATCAACAAAAAAAATATTAGAAAGAAGGTAAAGAAGAAGATGAAGAAGAGTCTTAAACAAGACGGTCTCATCGTATTTTTCATCTAGACCTCGTACATTCAACATAAACATATTTATAATTTTTAAGAAAATATATGAGTTCAATACTAAAATGTGAAGATTAAACTCTTACATTCAACTTCAAGGTAAGGTTATCTCAAACCTACTTGGATGTTGAACATTTGGCTTTTAAACTTGTAGCTTTGATTTATTTTATCAATCTAATTTAAAACTAAATACTTCTTAATTTATCCAAACACTAAAAATAGTAATTGAAGATTATTTTGGTTTAAAAGTATTAAAAATAAGTCAATCCAAATAAGTTTTTTCACATCTTTATTAAACTAGAATTAAATTTGAAGCATCAATATAACAATTAAAACAATCAAAAGATGTGGTATAGTAAATAATTTTTTTTTTCTTTAACTAAAAGTCTCGGATTCAATCCTTACTTATAAAGGAATTCTTGATAAGAAGCATCATTCTTGAATGATGAATGAGATCCTATCCAACTCAAATACAAAATAATCAAACTCTAACATAGATATCAAATATCGATTAAATGAAACATAAAAAAAATAATTAAGAAAAATATGAAAAAGGATCCTTAAATGAGATCATGTTGTATCGAATTCATATGAACCCAATAGTATCAACATCAACTTAAATCTATGAATAAAAATTCATTCAAATCACAACAATTAGCATATATAAGTTTATAGTTTTCAAAATATCATGAATAAGAATCTTAAAACACAAATTCTAAAAAAATTTAAATCCTAGATCCACTTTTAACATAAAGTTAAAAAAATTTCAAACAATTAAAAAGATAAAGAAGAATCCCCAAATAATATACCTCTAGATCTGCTCAAGTGAATGAACTTTTTTTCTTTTCAGATCTATGGAGAGAGAAAAAAAATTGTGGCTGCAGAAAAAAATTATAAGATAAGAACAAAGAGAAAACCCTAATTCAATTTTCTTTATCCATTCTGTCCCTTATATACTCCCAAACTGAAACCAACTCAAGGATACATTCTAGAATCTTCCACCACATGCAAATGGACACGTCATCATTTAGCAAATTCAGTAAACGACGCCGTACACCTAAAATTTCTACTAAAATTCAGTTATGCTCATCCTCTCTCCTTCTTTATCCAACTCTGTGAGCCATTGAATGGTTGGAGGAATTGTTTTACAACTTACAGGGAAGTCAACATCAGATCCAAGTGGATCGAAGAACTGTGAAACTGAAAAAAAAGGTAAAGGTGGGCTACAATTTTTTTTAACCTATGAAAATTGTATGAAAGTTCTCAAATCAAGGTTATTTATTTAGAAATCAATTATTTTGAAATCAATTATTCTATACATATTGATAATTTATGTTATTAATATGGAATAAATTTTGTATCGAAAACTCAGTTACACGTTTTAACTATCATAACGAGGTGAATTTATCACCAACTTGATATGTACAACACTACTTTCAGAGTATGTGGTGTACTACACTTGCTGCTGCATCAGCGCCGTGTCAGAAATTGTCTTTTGTACTTTCTTTTCTTTATTACTTAAGTTTTATTTTATTAATTATATTTTACACTAATTCATTCCTAATAAATTATTAAAATTCTCTAATAATTATGTCTTCTTTATAGTAAAATGATAAAGAAGAAACTTTTAGCAATGGTCACCAAGAAAATTGCCCACAATCTGGAGTTTAGTTGTGGAGTTGAAGAATACTTTCATTCCGTTGGCTAGTCATTGAAAATAAGCTTCCATTGTTATTTGTTGTGGTTTGTAATTGTACATATTTTCAGATCTTGGCATATATGTTCTTCTTGAAGGTTTCTAAGAAAAATTAAGATAATAGAAAAATAATTTTCTTTCCATTTTCAATCGTTCACTCGATTCACTTAAAAATGTTGTCAAAACTTCAGCGATTGAAACCTACCACAATTTTCCTCCTATTTGAAGTAATTTTTTCTTTGTTGCTTTTCTTATTGATTTATTTTAAGCTTTGTGGGTGTGAAGAAGATGAGGACAATGAGGTGTGAAGAATAAGAGATGTAAGGGTGGGTGAAATATTAGATTTTTAATTTTTTTTACTTTAATAATTATTTGACACAAATAATTTTTTTTAATTATTATTATTATTTTGTCATGTCAGCTTTAGGGGTAAACAAATTCACTTTTAAATAGCAGAGGTGTTTAATAAGTCGTCCTAATAGTTTAAATGTGTAACTGACTTTTTTGTACAAATTCAAGGTGGGATCTATGCTTTTTTCCCTATACATTACTTGTTAATTAATTTCGATTCGTATATGAAGATTTTACATTGGGAGTTGTCAAAATTGTAATATTTTATGGTTTGCTGATTTTGAATTCAGATATAAAATTTTCATTTGTAATTACTACTTTGTAGCGACTAAATTAAATTCTTTAAGAAAATTTCATTTTTGAGTTTTAGAATTTGAAAACATTTAAAGGAAAAAGGACAAACATATCCTCGAATTATACCCTTCAGTATATTTTTTAGTACATCATTGTCCTTACCGTTCAAAATTTAGAGCATGTATACTATTTATACTAACAGTTATATATGTATCTTAATCTTATCCATTGACTCAAAATTTATTAAAATTTTACAAAAATTACAAGCTCTACCCGAATTAATTTTAAAAATCCACCAAATGCGTAATACCCACGCCCTAAAAATATAACTCAAAATCCGCAAATCAAATCACTCCCAAAACCTAATTTCTTCTGAATGATTGTTGGTATAACAAAGAGTTGCCCTAATTTAGTGTATCTTGTACCTAATATCTTATTTAACTCGTAAGAAAAAGTTCTTTCTGTATGCATTTTTGAAATCAGTATATCACATAGATGAAAATACATGATAGCATCCTAAAACCACAACTCGTTTGTGCCTCCGTCGTGACTAGTAAGCTTGACTTGGAGTTTTCTTATTTCCAAGTAGAATTATTTATTACCAAATATTCTTTTGCTATTTTTTGCAGAAAGATTTCTATTTCAAAAAATGAATTAATTAATTCTTAATTAGTAGGTGAAGATTAGAGAAGATTGGAGAAGAAATTAGGATTTTAGGAGTGAATTGATTTAGGGGTTTTGAGTTATATTATTCAGTCTGGATATTATGTATTTGGATGGGTTTTTAAAATTAATTCGCGTGAAATTTCAAATTTTGGGTAGAAACTTAATAAATTTCGGATCAATTGATTAAATTAAGATATGTGTACCACCGTTAGTATAAAGGGTACTTACGCTTTAAAATTTGGACGGTAAAAACACTGATGTACTAACATGAAACGATAGTTTAGGAGTATATTTGTTCTTTTTCCCAACATTCAAATTAATTGATTTGAGCTATAAAAATAACTTGACGGATGAGAATATAGATCTATGGACAATCATTGCAAAAGAACTTCAAAGCTTAAGTATGAATACTTGGATTTGCCGATGAATTCATCTTCTCCGATGATTACTTCCTCGTTGTCACCGGCTCATTTGATGAGTTTTCTCTAACAAATATAAATATGACTTAAGTTATAAGTCATATGTTGTCCCTTAAAGTTGTCCGCATATTTAACTTAGACACCTGAAACATGGATTGTGCATATTAAACATCTCATTTATTCAAAAGTCAATTTTCATTAGACACAAAATGCTGACATGACAAAAAATGTGTGCTTTACTATTATACACCTTGATTAATTATTATTATTATTTTAGAAAAAAGAAAAAGGAAGAGTCATCTTTTTCCCTGTCTCAATATTTCACTTTTTGGAACTATTCTCAATTTCTTAACCACCATTTCTATCAGTTGTTTTACACATACACCCCTTCCACGTCTCTCTTTCTCTCACTCTCTACAGTTCAAAAGGGTTCTGAATATATTTGAACTTTGATCGAAATTGTTGTAATAATCTCAAACTTTGAGCAGGACCTATTACCTCATTGCACTATTTAATAGTGTATTTTAAAGGTATATATGTGCCCGCATGCACATGATACTATTTTAATAATGCAATTTTATGATTTTCACGTGGACACATATATACCTTTAAAAAACAATATTAAATAGTACAGGGGTAAAAGATCCTTCCCAAAGTTTGGGATTACAACAATTTCAGTCAAAGTTTAATATACTTCAGACTTTTTTCCCTTCTTTTTTTCTTATGAAAATTTACGTCTCAAATATTTTAACGAAGCTTCATTTGTTCCGATGAGAAAAATATGATTTGAACTTTTTTCGGACAAAAGTTTGTTATTATATTTTGTAATTCTAATAAATAATTACTAATGGAAAGAAGATAAAAGCTATGAATGGTAGCTTTTGATGCTATCAAAATGAAAGAAATTGAGTATTTAGCTTGAGTGGACAGTAATGGTGTACTGTCTACACTGGTGAAAAGGAAATAAATTAAATGAAGGAGAAAAAAGAGGCAGGGTGATAATTTTCAGGCGGAGTCGGTGAAGAAGAAGCAGGTCTTGAAAAAGAAGAAGGGAGGGGGAGGGTTAATTCAAATATAAGTTTTTATTTTTATAAAATTATTTTTTGATTATTTAAATTGAGTTATTTTCTAAAAAAAGATGAATAAAATGATATGTGTCATCATGTCATTGGTACGCATGTTATATATTCGTATTTGAGATACTTGCATATTAGTGTTTGAGATGCATGTATCTTGTGTTTGTCAACGAATTATTTTATGCCAAATAGGTATAAATTTATTAATATTGAAATGTTCAATAGGTACAAGACTACATTGAGGTGTCTCAGTGAAATATACAGATAAATTTAATGGGCCGTACATGACCTAATCCTATAAACATTAACATCCATCAAAGATTAGGGTTGTTGGAATTATTGTTTCTTCTTCTCCATAAAAGAGCAAGGGAAAGAGAATGAAATACACTCTTTGTGCCATGTCATCACAATAATAAAATATTTCTTTTCATTTGTTTTTTGCTTCTCAGTCTTTCAAAAAGAATGAAATATGACATATCATCACTTAAAGGGTTAATTTTTTTGTGTTAAAATTGTTTAAAGATGTAGTAAGACCCTCGTAAAAAATAAATGTATGGTTGAAAAACTGATCATTGTTTAGAGGGAACATTTGAGTATTTTCTCTAATTTAAAATAAGTGATATGTTGAAAGTTCAAGAGAATTGCTATAACCTCTTTGTCATGTTTGTCTTTCACTCAATAAATTTTTCAAATATTTTACTTTTTAAAAATAAAAAATAAAAAAAGTAACAATTTGAAAAATAATTTTTTTTGGGATAATACATAAATATTCCTAACATACCCCAAATTTTAAGTGAAATACCTAAACTTAATAAGGATTATATTACCCTTAAACTTATTTTTTCTATGATCTGACTCTACTTTGTTAAGGCGAGTGAAAACATTATTGAAACACTAATAACCAGTGAAAAGGGATCACATGTCTTTAATAAACTTGAAATTGTGACTATTTCTTGCAAATTTCAAATTTGCAACAACTTTACTTCTTCGTTTTTCTTCCTATGTTGTTGTAATTTCACGCTAAATTATTTGAAAAAAAATCTCCAGATCGCTCAAAATGTCATTTGAGCTCTTCTCTACGTCCTGCTTCATTTGAGATACTACCCACCTAAAACGAAAGTAATATTTTCCTCTTACTATATATAGTTTTATTCATTTCCTCATTTCTGCTTCTTCACCTCTAATAATGTCATACTTCAACAATTTACTTACTATAAGTTTGGAGAATTGTTACAACAAATACCTCTTAAATAGCAAACAATGAATACTAAAATTATTGTAATCAAAAGCATAAAAACGGTAGATATCAAAAATAGATTGATATGTATTTCATTCGTATCAAAATAAATGTTATATAGGTAAAATCATGTTTGTTAAGAAACTAATAAACATAATGGGTGGTTAATTTAAATTATTTCTATAATAACTCTCTTGAAAATTGAACACAAAAAGAATTGATCAAAATATTTAATTATGGTTAAAAGACATAATATTAATTTTCATCTTGAATTAGATATAAAATTTGCTATGAAATTACTAACTAGGAAAACAATATATAATTATTTTAAACTATATAGAGAATTACTATTAATTACATATCCTGTAATCCTTCATATGTATTTAAAATTATATTTCTTAAAAATGCATTCTAGTAACATTAATTGAGGCAACATCCTAAATGTGAGTCTCCATGGTAAATATTATTATTTTTTGTCCACCTTTGATTGTCACTATTTTCTTTTTAGAGTCAAATATAAGAATTTTAACTGATATCTTATGATATATTTTTTATTATATTGATATTTAAAAATTGTAATTTGTATAACTTTTCATATTGTTTTTTAATATCTATTTTTTATTTAAAATATCAAATTAATGTAATTTAATTTAACTTTAAAAATTAATCAAATTAACTTTCGAAAACTTAACATAACAATTAAAAGTGGACGGATAGAATAATAAAAATATAAAAATGTCTATGTTTAATAAATTTAAAGACCCAATAATGATTAATATATATTTAAAAGATTTCATGAATCTACCTTGTACACAACGAGGTTTGTTAAATGTCTTAAAAGAAACTATATAAATTAAATATACATTCCAAATATAATTATTCAAATCACGAATTTTTTAAAAAATATTATATATCCAAACGTT
This sequence comes from Solanum pennellii, assembly GCF_001406875.1. Taxonomy (NCBI): domain Eukaryota; kingdom Viridiplantae; phylum Streptophyta; class Magnoliopsida; order Solanales; family Solanaceae; genus Solanum; species Solanum pennellii. The sequence continues at coordinate 323,236 of NC_028639.1, read as the reverse complement.
ATTTTGAGTTCCCTAGCGGATTATCCATAAGATACACACTTCTTACTTTTAATTTAAAATCATTTTATCTAATAGTATATATCTTTTAATCACTCTCTAATCACACTATTTATTTGCAGTCAGGTCTATGTTTCAAAGTTTCCATTTTTTTCACTCTCCCTCCATCTTTATTCCTTAATTTATTGAATCAAATACTAAAAAGGAAAAGGTGAATTGGAGTTAAGTGGTTGTTTAGTTGATTAGATAAATGATTTTTTATATATAAAAAAAGTAAATAATTTTTACAATGTTTTGGGACTTTTGCAAATCATTGTAGACAATGTTATTTTCAATTTGATTTAGGATTGATTCATAGATCATACCAATTTTTTTTTTTGCGGAGGTCAACTATGACTAAATACAATTCTAGTAATAAGAGGTACTCGAAACATACACAAATACAAAATATATTTGAGTACATATGTATTTATGTATTTTCCCTCATTCTAAGTATGTATTTATGCATAAACTATATTAAATATTGATTTATTTGATGAATATATCAGTGCATATGTAACTCTCAATATATTTATGCATCTTTGATATCAAATATATGTATCTGAACACATTATATGAAAGTAATACGGAATACATCAAAATTAAATTAAAATTTAATATACTAGATGAAATTAATATTGTATACATCAAATTGCTACACATATACTGAATAAATTAAATAAATTAAATTATAAAACACACATACAAAAAACATTATGATTCACAAATTGAATTTCAATGAAATAGAACAACTAATGACTTTGAAACTATTATGATATAATTTAAACGTTTTGTTATGTTTCTTTGGCTCATGGCTACATAATATATTCAAAAGTATTTGTAATCTAGATTTATTTAATGAGAGTAGTCACAGTAAATCCTAAACTATCAAAATTAGAGCAAATTTTAACATGCACATATTTGAGATACACTTTATTTGATTTATGAAATATAATTCAAATGTCATATAAATTATGTAATTAGGTAAATTATTGTTTCATTAATTAACATCTACAATAATATGTTTATAATTTTTTTCTCTGAAATATTTGATAAAGATTCAAGTTACTTATCTTAAATAAATTTTAAAAGTCAAAGCTGTTAGATAATAGATTTGTGACATTATGTTCAACCTAATATTTTTTTTCAAAATCATTTTTCACTCTGAATTCTACTTTCTTTATTAGATGAAATTTCACTGCTTTTATTATTTTTTAGGTATTACACATAAATAAATATTTTAACTTAATTTCAATTATCAACTAAATAAACTAACTTTAAAATACACGTTTAGGCAATACTCATTTAGTTAGCTTAGTAAACATTCTAAATTTGAAAATGCTATCTAAAATACTTTAACTTTAAAAATACACATTAGACCGTTTGGATTGACTTAAAAAAAGTAGTAGCTTTAAATTAAAAATAAAAAATCAAATTGAAATAACTTTTAAGTCAAAAAAAATAAAAAGTAGGGGAGAATTATTTTTGTTTTTTGACTTATTTTAAGTCATTTTTGTCCTTGCCAAAAACTTCCTAACTTATTTTAAGTTATTTTTTTTTTATATTTATCAAATACTTCAAAAAAAAAATAAATTTAAAAGTAGGCTTAACCAACTTTTAAGTTAATCTAAACGCCCTCTTAGTTTGTTTTAAGTTATCCTAGTAAACATTCCAAAACTAGCATTTGAACACAATTTTTTTAGACTAAATTTAGAAAGTTAATCTTTAAATATATGTTTAATCATAAATTTTGATGAGATTTTTCAAAATTTGACTTTAAAAGATTTAAGTTTTTGACTAATATTAAAACTTTCTCTTACATAATTTAAATTTCTTTTCCAAGTAATAAATAATATAACTTGTAGTTTTAATGAAATTTCCAAACGAAATTTATGACCAAACAAAAATAAAATGTTTATCCGTATATATTATACTTAATTTTTAATTTAATTTAATTTTTTTGGAAAGAAAAGACAGTAACACATTATTACCCCACCCATACATACTAATTATTCACACTGTCTGAGGATAAATAAAATAAAAGAAATTATGACAAAAGTATTATTTTCCTCTTACTATATATAGTTTTATTCATTTCCTAATTTCTGCTTCTTCACCTCTAAAACTAAAATCTTTTTGTTTCCTCTACAGCTTCCATTCGCCATTGACAATAAAAAACCCCAAAAACTCTGTTTTCTCGGCTTAAGCTCTGGTTCCTTTTAGTCGATCTTCTTCGGGTATGAATTTCCACTATTTATTGTTTTGATTTCCATTTTTTTTAGTTTTTTTGCTTGTTTTTTACTTTGATTGCTTTAGGGTTTGGGGTATTTCGGGATTTTAGTTTTTCCGATCCTTATTGGAAGTTTTTGGCAGTTTGCTTGTGGATCTTATCCAATTGGGTTTAATTGTGAACTGAGTTTTTTTGGTAACTAGTTGAAATGTTTTATATTATTTTTATTGTTGATAGACTTTTTTTTTCTTAAATTGGGTTTAATTCTGAACTGGATTTTTGATAACTAATTGATATGTTTTCTGCTTTTGTGTTCTGCTCCAGAATTTGTGTTTGGGACTGAGGTGTAGTTGTTGTTGTTGTTGATTGACTTTAGACTTCAATTCATTTTTTTGGTCGGTCATTAATTGTTTTTAGGAAGTTTGGTTTAATTGGGGTTTATTAGGATTTATCTTAATGTGGATTTTTTGGGAAGAGTTTGAATAACGTTTTGTCTTATGAAAAGTTAAGATTTTTGTTGCTACAATGAAAACAACTATGTTGGAATTGAATTCTAGTCGAGTCAGTTTGGTGATCCCCATTATCTATTTAAATTATTTTGCCTTTCATTGATGAATTTACACTCTCTACTAAATTTGCTGGCTGAGAAGGTTGTAATTTTTGCCGCTGTACTATGCGTTGATCTGAGGATTTCTCGGACGTGTTAAATGCAGATTTTTTAGTGTTGCATGCTTCTAGCTTCTGAATAATTTCTGTTAAAAAGTGTGATCTGTTTGGTTCAGGTGAAGCTGCAGGAGCTGTGGAACGAGAAATGGCTTCAAGTGCTTATGAGGAGGCAGGGACAGCAAGGTCTTCAGAGGGAGTGTCAAGTGGGCAGCAGCAATGCCAAAATAGTGAAGCATTGGCTGAATGGAGGTCATCTGAGCAGGTAGAAAATGGAACTCCATCAACTTCGCCTCCTTACTGGGATTGTGATGACGATGAAGATGTTGGTATGGTGCTTGCAATCTCCAAGTCTTTACCAATTCATTCAAATTTATGCTTTTGATAATCAAGGAGTCATTTACATTAATCAATATGATGTTTGTTTTCTCTCGTTCTCTCTTACACTCGCACATCTACATTTTCTTATGAGGAAAGTAGATTATCAGTGACTGACCTGGATACATACATAAATTTTTCCTTGTGAGCAAGATCAAAAGTGTCTTATCTGGCTGTGAATCTAATGATGTGCTAGACCAGGTTTAAGATTTTTGTACTCAGCCTCAGTTTGAAGTGTGTAGTCTTTGGATTTGTGGTATTAGAAGAATAGCCATTTGATATTAACTTGCCACACTCCCAAAAGGATGTCAGAACCTTCACCTATCATTAGCTGTAGTTGCTTTTACATATAACTTGTATCATTTGAGTAGAAGTTGATATCTCCAACTAAGTGATTTCGACTAAAAATTCTTTATATATATATATATATATATATATATTAATTAATTATTTTTAAAAAGAAAATCAAACAGACCTCATTAAGTGAAGAAATTTATCCCTTCGTTATGTATAATCAAACCTCTCTTATAGTTCATTAAGAACCACCATGTTTTCAATTCGCCTCCTCTCCTCTTCTACTTCTGGAAGCCCTTCAAAGTTGTCAAGTAGCTGCTAATATTCTCAAGCCTTCTTTTGCTGTCCCTTTTCTAATCCCTGATTAAAAGGTGTATAGTATTACTAGATTTCCATCTACAAGGTATTTGAGTTGGTATTTTTTTTTTTTAATTAACTGTGATGTCTGGTCCAACTTGTGCCCGCATCGACTAATTCCACGGTATACCTGCCACCTTCCACAAGCAATAGGTACCAGGTAGCTTTGTCAACCAGGGTAAGGAAAGATGGAAAGAAATCACCTAGTGTTTTCGTCTTTTTCTTCTTATAATTGTGGATACTGTCTTAGCTATCTTACATTTTAGTGTTGATGTTAGGTGCATTATAGAATGTTTATTGTAAGTGTCAACATTGACTCACACACACCAGCCTCACCAGGTAAATCAGGAGAAGGGGAATTTCTTGTAAGGAACAAGAACAACAATAAGAATTACTTAGATAGCGTAGTTTCCATAAGGCCTTTTTTCTTGTGGTTATACCGCTCTATGCGCAGAGCTAATTTCGTGAGATCCTAGCATACTCTGGCTTTAAAGCTACTTTTTTTTAACAGTGCGCCACATTCATTCTGTTGTTTTACTCTTTCTTCATTTTTCTAGTTTGTATAACTTATAGCTCTATGAAAATGAGACAACTCTTTGGTGCTAGTTACAGTCATATGGCTGACACAAGGGTCTAGCAATACCTTGTGCGGAGAGATTGGAGTTGTATTTGTTTCATAATTTTTGCTGTTTTATTAGTTCTCATAAAAAGTTATTGCAATTAAGTTGTGTCTTTTACTTTGGAGGTTATCATAGTGACTGCAACCTTTTTCTTTTTTAACTTAACGTAAAAGATACCATACTGCCTACTTTTCACTTGTCCATATTTTATAACAAATAGAGACAAAAAAATTAGAGGATTTAACCGCAATTGATTTAAATTGCAAAATAACGTGTCTTTTTACTATTGGGTACAGAGACATGATTCTTGAGGTACAGTTGATAATTTTCTTATTCAGTTGCCCCATTTGTTCTTTAATTCAGTTATCCTCTTTTGTTGTCTTTAGGCCCTAAACCTTCTGAGCTATATGGGAAATATACATGGAAGATCGATAAGTTTTCACAAATCAACAAGAGAGAACTTCGGAGTAATGCATTTGATGTTGGCGGCTACAAATGGTATGATGTTTTGGTGAAGAATTATTATTATTATTATTATTATTTTTGACAAAGGTAACAATTGGTGAAGAATTATTTTTTTGTGAACATACTTATTTGGATAGCCTCTGTAACCTCTTCTGTAAGCTCATTTTTGTAACTGCATTTAGAATCTTATGTAAAAGAAGTCTTCCATGTGCACTCTATTTTATTTAGTTAAGTACTTGAATAGATTAAGAAGACTTTTGAGAACGAGAATTGACGAAAACAATAATTTGTGGATTGCCCGAGTGATTTGACACATGGCAGTTGATATTACATCTTATATTTACTAGAATCACTATGAATCTTATTCTTTGCCATGACTCTTAACTCCTATTATCTTTTCCTTCTTTACATGAAGTATTTCTTATTTCCAACCCTATATTAGGGTTTGTTACTCTATTTCCATTTCAATCTACGTGAACCTATATCCTTTTTAGTCCATTTAAAAAGAAAGACACCTTTCTGATGTTGGAATTAATTTAATTTGAACTTCCCAATTTACCCTTAGTGAGCAGCTTTTATAGCTATACAAATGTTATAACATGTTTAGAACCCACAAGTTCCAAAAATTCTATATCGACACAAATGTTTTGGCATGTTTAAGACTGCAACATCCAAAATTCGTTCATTTATTTCTTAAACTTGTGTCCATTCAAATATGTTCACATAAATTGAAAAAAGGTACCATCATTTATCCAATGCTACATTAGCTACCGATACCATTTCCACCACTTCTTCTCGTGCTGGGGCATGTTCTCTAAATGAACCAAGGTTGTAATAAAATATACTGACTTTTGAGATCTTCTAGGACGTTCCATAAAATTGTCTTGCCGGTTGTGAGCTAAATATTGAGTGACAATTTTTCTTGAGATGGTAGACCATCGATAGTTAGAGGAAATGGGATGTGATTGACTTGAGAATAAACTATTAGAATAACTTGAAAAATTGAGAATGGAATAAGAAAGTGACTTTTCAGTTTCTCAGAGTTGTTACATAAATGACAAGTGCATTTTTCTGGACAGCTTCGAGACTGCGGGTATCAACTATTACACTGGGTACTTGCTACCTCCCACCAAGGCTACAAAAAGGGGGAGTTATCACCTAACCTTCTTTTTGTCTCTATAGGGACTTGAACCCTAGGTTCCATTCACTGGTTTAGTGACCTCTAGGCCACACTATTGGATACGATAACTACATCTTATATTTTCAACGACGAAAAATTGTCTTATTCTAAATGCTATGCTAAAAATTTAAGTTGCTCGGACTCGGGTGTCCGACATGGGTGCAGGTCCGCATGTTGGGTTCTTCATGATCTAATTTTTAAGATACTGGGATTTGAACCTAGATACGGATAGGGTTCAGTGGACTTGGCAATTTTTATTATAATTACATAATTATAATATTTCTCATTTATGAACTCTAATTAATATGTTATGTTTATCTCATTTTACCCAAAATATATATAATACGTTTGTCCTGAATATAATAAACAATAAACGTGGCAGCTAATAAAGGACTAAAGGTCAATTAAAATAGATAATAAGTTACTCTCAGGGTCTTAGTTGTCTTCTTCAGCTTTGTTCCTATGCTTTGTTTTCTCTCATCCATCTTCTTCCCAAACGAGTTCTCCATGTCTTTGTTTTTCCCCAATACAATAAAACTCACAACACACAGAAGTCTTGTAGTCCACCAAGGCATCACCAATTCTCGGCTTCCCCAACAAGTTTTCCATGTCTTTGTTTTTCCCCAGTACAATAAAACTCACAACACACAGGAGTCTTGTAGTCCACCAAGGCATCACCAATTCTTGGCTTCTCTATTCCAAGATAGAAATCGTAGAGCTCTTAAATTTTAGAAACCTGCAACAGCCAACATGATTAAGAAGATTTATCAAGAAAAAGCTTCAAAGGAGACAAAAGGACTAGTATAAATTACTATATAGCAGCAAAATTGATGGTATTCTGTTTATACTCAAATCTTTACTTTGAGATACCAAAATTTCACTTCTTTCTCCAAATTGTTCGTCAACACACCCAATCTCGTTTGATCCATCCTACACAGATCCCACACCCTTACCCGTGTCAGTGTTGTGTCGACACGTGTGCCGCACCAAAAAATTGCCGAGTCCGAGCATCTTAGCTAAAAACTATTTTTACTTTCTATGTATATTAACTTTCTTATTAGTGATGCTGCATTGACACTTATTTCCAGTTCCCCATTAATTGCTATAATCATTTCCAAGATATGTTATATAGTAGGATGAAAGTTAGTAAAATTGGAGAAATGAGTTATTTTTCGTGGTTTGGTTAGACAAAGAGAGACTAGGTACATGAAGCTCTCCATGTCATCTTTCTTCAACCCTTGAGAAAATTGAATGAAAATCACTATATTCTTCTTAGTACATGTCAAACAACATGGTAAACCCTTTTTTACTTTCCTCTAGAAGTGAATGATCAATAGGTCACATCAACTCCCATTCCTGTTTCCTTCTGCTTATCCATCGTTGAACCAAATAAACTTAGCTTAGTTTCAGGCGTATGGGTGGCTGGCACAATAGTTATTGTCTTGTTATATTGATCTGGAGGTTGGTGATGGTAATTGTAAAATTGGAGTTTGGGTTATCATGGCACTCTCATCAGGATAGTGGAAGTTACTTGGGGAAATGCAATAAAAGCAGTATCTGTTGTATCATTATATGCTCATTTTCTTTTATTTAATGGAAACTATCAGCTCATGAATTAAGAGTGACTGACAAATTTTCCTCCAACTGTTGCGGCAGGTACATTTTGATATACCCTCAGGGATGTGATGTTTGCAACCATCTCTCATTGTTTCTGTGTGTAGCTAATCATGACAAGCTCCTTCCAGGTGCAAAAAAGCTGTGATAGTTCTAATAGTCAAAAAAGCTGTGATAGTTCATTACTAACTATCTAGAAAGTGATGTGTTAGCTATGGTTATGATGTTTCATTCTCTATTTTGATAAGAACAGGTTGGAGTCATTTTGCTCAATTCACTATTGCTGTGGTGAACAAAGACCCAAAGAAGTCCAAGTATTCAGGTTGGTTCATTGGGTGTGTTCCTTTGCGATTGAATTGGTTCCATTTGTGCTCTCATTAATATACAGCTGCAAATTTTCTGCAGATACATTACATCGTTTCTGGAAGAAAGAGCATGATTGGGGGTGGAAAAAGTTTATGGAGCTGTCGAAAGTTTTAGATGGTTTTGTCGATGCTGATACACTCATAATAAAGGCTCAAGTTCAAGTAATCAGGTCTTTTACTAGTCCCTCCCTATTTAAAACTTTTTAGATTGATGTTTGTTTCTCTGCTACATTACATGAACAAACGAGGCCTTCTGATTTTATATATTTATTATTAGGTTCCCTTTAATGCAGCTCACTGTTTTACCCTTGAATTGCATCTTGATCCATGAAAAAGATAGCTCTTCTTCTTTGATTGTGATGTGATTATTAATTCATTGGGCATGCATTCATCCATCATCTTCCTAATGTATTTACCTTTTGTTACATTAAGAGGTTTAGCAGATGCACTATTAGTGTGCTTCTTCCACCTTGTGAAAATTTCAAAAGTGATCCTTGATGTATACTTTGTGAATGGGGTGTAAAAGGTACAGTTTGAGTAATAAAAGAAGTTGCAAATTGGTCGATCTCAAGCATAGATTTGAACATGCCATAGGTGTGACATGACCTGAGGACACATCATTGAATAATTGAATTGGGTTTCCAAGATTTCTATTTTTCTTAGTTTTACACGGGGATTAATTCCAAGTAAAAGTTATACTCACTGTGTATGTGTTATAAACATTATTCATGCAATAGATCAATCTGTTTTTACCCTCCATATGTTTCAAGCTCGTGTTTCTTTATCCTTGTAATACTGTACTATTATAATTTGAGCTTGAAAATCGTGGACATGATTGAAGTATGCACTGGCTGCATATTGTGATGTTTGAACCAATCAGCAACTTAGACCATTATAGAACAATGCAACTAGATCACCAAATTGGAAGACTCCATTTGTTTTACATAAATCTTCAAACTACGTTTTAGTTCAGCTTGAGCCTTGAGGATGCATTGCAGTTCTTTTCTGAATCCTTCTTTCTGAGAATTAGAATACTGTCTTTTATACTATTTCATAGTGAGTTGCTCCTAAGCAGGGCCATTCGTGCTTAAATGGGTCTAAAAACAGTGATTATTTGATTATACTGCTATAATCCTTGTGATGCTGAACTGCTACCATCGTCTGTAGGGAGAAAGCAGACCGTCCCTTCCGTTGCCTTGACCGTCAATATCGAAGGGAGCTTGTTAGAGTATATTTGAGTAATGTGGAGCAAATATGTCGCCGTTTCGTAGAAGAGCGACGAGTAAAGCTTGGGAAGTTGATAGAGGATAGAGCGCGATGGTCGAGGTAGGGGTGTCAATTTTCTTAAACTATCTATCGACAATGTTTAACAGGCTTTTATTTTCTATAGCCCTCTAGCTTTTATTTTGGTTTGTGCTCCCTGCTGTATCTAGTCTAGCTGGGTTGTTTGTGTCCAATTACTCACGATTAATGTTTTTATGTCGAAAAACCGTATTCCTCCTCATCTCCTTGAGAGAAATGCTTAAGATTTTGACTTCAGTCTTCTGTTGATCATGTTTCTCAGCATTTTCACCTAAACTTAGTGACTACTTGTAATGAAATTTCAGCTTCTGTACTTTTTGGATGGGGATGGACCAAAATTCTAGGCGCCGCATGTCCAAGGAGAGATCAGATTCAATTTTAAAAGTGGTTGTCAAGAACTTTTTCATAGAGAAAGAGGTTACTTCTACTCTTGTCATGGACTCCTTGTACAGCGGGCTTAGGTCCCTTGAAGGCCAGACAGTGGGCAAGAAAAGTAAGGCAAAAAATTCGGATGCAGAGGAACAACTGGTTCCTATTGTCCGTTTGGAGAAAAACGTGTTTGTTTTGGTGGATGATGTCTTGTTATTGCTTGAGAGTGCTGCGTTGGAGCCATTGCCTCCAAAGGATGAGAAAGGCCCTCAAAACCGGACAAAGGTGAGTGACACAATGCCATTGTTAAAACTATAGCCCAAATATATTCCATGGTGATAGTAGCTAAAATTAGGTTCCTCTTTGCTATATAAAGCTAAAAAATGATATTCAGAAATACGCGTGTAACAATTTTTCTTCTCAAAAATAAGGATATTAACAAATTGATAAGAATGTTAACCCAACAATTCACTGGAGGTTTACATTTATATTTAAGAAGAAGATGTCACTTTTAATGTCCATTGCTATCAGACAGATTAGATTAATCACTTGCGATAAATGATTAAGATTTTCTTAGTTCTTGCTTGTCATTGGTTTTATTTGTTTGTTTGCTTATATGTTTATTTTCTGACATGTCAAAAGTATGCTTAGTATGTTGATGTCAGCTGGAATACATTTTTCGTACTTGAAAAGAATTTTATGTCTTTATGCAAGTGGAGAATAGAACTGTTCGTCAAACAGTTGTGTACTAATAGCCTTTTAACTTGGAATCATCTTTGCTCCTGATACTGCCCCCATCCCCTTAACACACACACACACAAAAGAACTCAGATCCTTAATACCCCAACAATGTTTTTAGGTGGGTGGATGGATATGACAGATATATTTTGTTCTTTTATATGACAAGTCCATTTTTGTATCAGATCTTGTGAGCTTTGTGAACTTCCGTTGCTTGTGCTCTGCATACTTGCAATTTATCTTTCTTTTTGGTAGGTAACATGTATCGATACTGCAGAGACATTTGCTTATTGTACCATTGCCTTTTGTTTCAGGATGGCACTTCTGGAGATGAGTTTAACAAAGACTCAATTGAGCGTGATGAGAGGCGTTTAACTGAATTAGGTCGTCGAACCATTGAGATATTTGTCCTTGCACAGATTTTCAGGTAAAATCTTGATCAATTATTTGCATATTTTGACACTTAATTGTGAGACAATGCATAAGAAAAGGTAAGGAACATAAGTTTTTCTCTTTGACCTTGCTATTTAAATGGTTAGAACTTGGAGATTTCTGTTACTTTTTAGTTCTTGTGTTTTTGGATGGATGCCTTTGCATCTTTTGATTAGCTTGAAATTTATTTTTAAGTGTATGTTGGTCTACTTCTTTCCTGATTCCTATTTCTCTAGACTTGAGATGTACTGAGGATTTATCTAGGTTCTATTTTGCAAATTATATATTTGATCAGAATACAGTATATTTTGCTGCGTTCTCTGTGATATTTCATGTACAACTTATGTATGGTTTGACCCCAGGGTCGGACAAGGTATGTTTCCAGCAAATCAAAGTGTCTTTTCCTTTCGCCGTTCAATTTTGGATTCGCTCCAAACTAATCCAAACATTAGTAGCGAGGCTTCATACAATTATCATGATGCTTTGACCAAAGGAGGTCCAAGAATAGACTTCTGTTGAATTCCCTTTCTTTGATTCTAAAGGATTTACATGTTATATACATGCTGATGTTAGCTGATTGGTAGGAAATGAAGGAAACAAACGTTTGAAGCTTCATTTCTATATCAGATCAGGTAAAGGGGAAGCTCAAACATTCATACAAGCTGGCTATATGCATGTCTTTAATGTACTCGATTTAATATCTTACTTATTAATTCTTTCTGTGCTGGATAATTAGTTATACTAACATAAATAGTCAAACAGTTGCATCAGAAACTGCATTCTCCTCATTGCAAGGGGCTATAGTCTCCCGCTTCTTAATTAGCAGCAGTTTGTTATCCTTGCAGCTGTTGATTGTTAACAATAACCTTTTCATTTATCTTCTGTAGTAAAATAGAGGTTGCATATCAGGAGGCTGTTGCTTTAAAGAGGCAAGAAGAGCTCATCCGTGAAGAGGAAGCTGCTGGGCTGGCTGAAACTGAGCAGAAAGCTAAACGAGCATCTGGAAAGGAAAAGAAGTCCAAGAAAAAGCAGGTATTGTGTTTCAAATGATATATGTACAAACTTTTATTGAAGAACTCGGATATTGTAGTAACCGTTATCAAGAATTTATTATCATGGATGAACAATCACTTCGGTGGTCTGTCCAATAGCGGAGGTCTGGGGTTCTTAAGTGGCATCTCCTAGTGGCACTGAGTTGGTTTCTGTTTTTAAAGCCATTCATCTGTGAGTGATGGGGTTGGTAATTAGCTTATTATTTGTAGTTTGTTTTCAAAACAAGCTATGCAGGGATGGCAATACAAGGTATTTGTAAATGCAATGGTTATTTTTTTTAGAGTGATTAGTTCTTTGAGATAACAATGATATATATAGGTTAGAATTTGAAAGATGGGTTTCTTTTGTAAATATAAAATTGAACGAGTTTTGAACTGTTGATGGATTTGATGAAACTAGAAAGGTAGTTTTATCTTTTGGCGTTTAATCCATGTATTGTTATTCCATGTGATATTGGGTATACAACAGTACACCGTTTGATGTATTGCATTTTACCAGGATTAGCTATGCAGGAGTACAAACAAACACTGGATTACACAATACTAAATTTTGTACCATGATTGTCCGATCTAACACATTAAATCGAATAAGTGCTTAATGTTATACAACAACAACAACATACCCAGTGAAAGTTCAGTTAGAGGGGAAGTGTTCAATGTTATAAGAAAAGAGCTTTGGAATTGAATTCTTTTATGTACGTTGTAACAGAAGAAATCAATTTGTGTCTGTTTGTCGATGAACCCAAACATCTACCTTAGGTAATTATTGCTTGGAAATCTCGTCTCGGGCTTCCAGTATTTGCTAAAACTTTGTAGTTGTTGGACATACTGCAAATTGCATATAGTCATCTCTTACTGCCTTCACTTCTGTTTTCTTCAGAAATATTTAAATAGGCGAACAGTTGAACAACAATTAATTGTCAAAGCATGTTGAATGATGAATGCCATGTAGAAGAATAAAAATTGTTGGTGAAGATTATTTCATTTTATCTCCTAAGTTTTCCTCCGCCCCTCTTTCAACCTAAAAAAACAAACAAGAAAATTAAAAAAGCGAATGAGAGAGGGAGTGATGTAAAACTGTAATATCTTTCTCAGCAGAGATGGACACAAATGTTGTATCCTTTGTGATTTTGTTACATGGAAGCACACAATTGTCAGTTCCCTTTTTTAATGTTCAGAGCAAAATATTTTTGCTTTTGCCTAGCAAAGATAGAGACTAGTTCAGAATGGTGTTATTGATGAAGTAGGATCTTTGCTTTTAGGATAAATATATTCATCATGCTTGCTTTGTATGTCAGGCTAAGCAGAAGCGGAATAATCACAAAATAAAGGATAAGGCTATTGATGTAAAATCTGCTGTGGTGGAGCTATATAAGACTGATCTGGATGGACCTATTTGTGATGGAAACGAGTACATAAATGATGAGCCAGAAGCAGTGCTTGGAAAACCAGATGTACTGGAAGCAGTATCGGATGTTTCTGATTCAATAGATTGTGTCCCAGAGGTAATTAATCCCGACTCTGATGACAGAGATGCAAGTCCTGTCAATTGGGGTACTGACAGCTCGGAAGTTCATCCTTCCACTGAAACTAGCTGTAGTGGGTTAAGTGACCTTTCAGCAGTGCAAAATGGGTTAGCGGGAAGGAGAAGTCCTTCTGTAATGGATGATAGTTCATCAACATGTTCCACAGACTCAATTCCTTCAGTGGTTTTGAATGGGCCTTGCAGATGGACATCTTCGAACCATAAAAATCAGAAATCACCAAGCAGGTAACCTCTGTTTTTCTTGTTCTTTGGGGTGTGGTGTGGTGAGGAGTGTATTCTAAATATATTTGGAATTTGGTTGAGCTTAAAATCTTTATGCTTCAACTTTCCAGAGCGAGAAACCAGAGAAACAAGTCAACTTGTAAAGCCGCCGATTGGGCTAGTGAAACACTAAGTCAGCCGTTAGATGCTGTTTCGAATGTAGGGCAGCAAAGTGATATGAGTTGCAGGGCACCTGCAGCTGAGCCTCAGTCTTCTGTGCTTTTGTCGAGTGAGCAGCGAGACACGAAGAAGGTTGTTATCTTCCTTGTATACATTCATTTTCTGAACTAACTGATCTTCATAAGTATGACTTTAACTTAGGAGATAGCACTCAATGTTGGTGAAACTCTTTTTTTTTTTGGGGGTGGGGTGGGGTGGGGGGGGGTTCCGTCTCTCCCTCCTTAATCTCTCATCACTTCACGACATTGACCTGATATACCTGAAATGCCTGTCACATTTGTTACATGGTGAACTTTAAAAAATGCATGAAAAGAAAGATCTCTTGGAAATTGAGCTTCATTGTCTTACTTTCATGTAGGTAATTACTATACTGAAAATTGTAGTGAACTGCCTCTATTTGTTAAGATGCATGTACCTATCCGATTATGAGTTTATAGGAAATTTCTTTTCCATAGATGCTATGTTTCTGTTGGTGTTCCAGTAGGTACAAGTTTCATTCTATTTTCTTACTCTGAGCAGGAAGTAGTAGCTTCGCCGCAGAGGAAGTCAAGGAAGGCTGACACAGAGAGACCTTCCAAGGAGAAGTCAAGTGTCCAGTCTTCTCCCAGAAGCCCTCCAAAAGTTGCAGGCTCTGATGTTCAGCAAAAGTCACAGATGAAGATTCCAGTCACAAGTGATCTTATTTTGGTTAAAAGATCATCTTCAGATGGTCCTAAGCTTGCTGATAAGCCAGTTCTGGTGTCGGATTCATCTGAAACTGCTGTGATGTTGAAAGCTGATCCTCATAAAACCGTAGAACCAAGGGTCAAGGATAAGGCGGTTCAGGCCACTTGTGTTACGGCTGGGAAGGCTCCCACATCTCAACAAGTAACAGTGTCTACTACAACAGAAAGTTTCAAATGGCAACATGTGCCTGCCATGTCAAGACCTTTGTGTGATCCTCTAGTTCCTGGACCTAAGCCTGCTGCTCCTGTTGTTTCCATGGTTCAGACAATGCCATCACTGGCTCGTTCGGTTAGTGCTGCTGGTCGATTGGGTTCTGATCCTTCACCCGCAACACACAGTTATCTTACTCAGTCCTACCGGAACGCAATTATGGGCAGTCCTGTTTCTGGAACCCCAGCTAGTTTTGGTCAACCTCATTCTCCAATTTCAGCAGTTAACTCATCACATTCATACTGTCAACAGCCTCCAGTGATTTCTCAAGCGTTATATTTACCGCAGGGCTTGGAAAGAGCAGAACCTAGTTCTGTCAGACCAAGCTTTTCATATGGAATGGTGAATAATAATGGCAGCGTGCAGAATGGACTGCATTGGGATTGTCCCCAAAGGGACAGCAGCAGGAGTATGTCTCAAGATCATCCTTCTTCATCAAGTGGAATTAGGAACTTTGATATGTTCAAGGCTGTAAACAGCAGCAGGGCACATGATCACCTTCCTGATTCTCTGGCATGCACGTCTGGACGCCAACCCCAGAGTGTATCAGCTGATGAATTCCCTCATCTTGATATTATTAACGACTTACTGAACGATGATCATGGGATTGGAAGAACTTCTATACCCGACTCAGGCTTTCAAAGCTTTAGCAGTGGATTGCAGCATCTGAATCAGGGGTTCGCATTCCCAGGCGATATCGGCACGCCAGTTGATCTAGGTCCCTCATCGAGCTCTTGTAGGTTTGAACGATCACGAAGTTATCATGACGTGTTCCAGCATCACTATTCTGGAGGCCTTTTTGATAGTGCAAGTGATATGATTATGCAGACCGACCCTCGACTCAATAGTGGGCATCATCATATGGACGGGTTAGTTCCTAACCAGTGGCAAATGATGGGTTCTGACCCATCATTTCTCGGGATGAGGAATGGGACTATTGATGGTAGTCACCAGTATCCCCTCCCAGACTACCCGAACTTGGCATGCGGCGTCAACGGGTATGGAGTATTTAGGCCTTCAAATGGCCTTTGAAAGCTTCTATAGGGGAGCCTTGCCTTGAATATTTAAGCTGTTTTCCTTTGTAATAATGCATTTGATTGAGAAGAGCCTTTTCGTCTTTACAGGAAACATGTTGTATAGGGTGCTTCTGCTTCTTTGTTTCAAATTTTAACTTAAAAAAACCATGGCTTTGCTATTGCTCCTCAGATTGAGTATTTGACATTATAGAAGTTTGTCCTTTTCTTTTTATTCCTCCAAATTTCATTTATGCTATTAATATTTTGCTGTTGCAGGTTGAGAAATTCAAGTTATAATTAATAAAAATATATCACAAAAGATGTCCATAATTAATGGTTCTTTATTTAACATACTTCCACTGTGGTATCCGAGTAGATACTGTTACTTCCATTTCGAGTCATAAATGTTATAATTTGATTTGATCATTGAGTCTTTTATTTTTCTCCACTTTTTTTAATGTTTAATAATTCCACACATATCTCAAACCTAATATGGTGGTTATACCCCCAAAGAAGTCTACAAGGTGCCTCGTGTTGCATGCGTTGATTTAGTTGGACATAGACTTTGTATGGAAAATAAACTAATACACATGAGTAGCATTATTTATTGGGTTGACAAACCCTTTTTTTTCCATGTTGCCAAGTAATGTAAGCAACAATAATAGTAACGCCAATAACATATCCAAAGTAATCTCATAAGTGGAGTTCAGAAAGAATGGTATAAACATAGCTAGAAGTGGAGCTTATTGAATTGTATTAAAATATATGAATATTGTATGAAACACATATAATTAAGGGAAGTCAATTTTAAAATCTATATATATAATTAAAATTTTAACTTATCTAAACAATGTAATTCTTAGACGAATATAAGGTTGCTCCGTCATTGTATACAATCTTATAATCCCTATCTTGTGAAGGTCTAGCCTCGAGATGTTGCCAAGTAATTGTAAAGCAAGGAAAATTGAAAGCTCATTTTCAGATATATAAATCAGGAATCGAACAAAATTCACAACCTTAAAAATTTATTTCTATATATATCACTATATATTTACATCCAAAGAAAATGAAACAAACCAAAGAATTAAAAAAATAGTGAAGCCATATTACAATTGCAAAAAAATTAATTAATTTTCTACGTTCTAAGTTTCCTTAAGCACCACGAAACCTCCTTGAAGATCCATGTCACTGCATGCGTATTGCTTAGGTACAAAAACTCTACCGCGATGACGATAATGTTGAATGATCTTTCGGAAATAGCTCTGATATACCCTTGATAATGAACATGATCAGCGACATGACCTTATATATCACTACTAAAAACGCAAAATCCTTTTAAATTTTGTGTTCTTTTAGTAGGGTATATAAAGTGAAACAACAGAATTGACAGTAATTTGACTCTTCGCCTCGATTTATGGGCATGAGCCACCGCCGCCCATGCCGGGGATGTTGGTGCATGGAGAAGCACCGGAAGATGGATCAGAACCTCTAGGCAATGATGTTAAAAGAATCTTTTCTAGTTTCAACCATTTTCCCATATCCAATGGCCTTGATGCTTTTGCTAATAATAAAACATTTGGAGTAGTGAAAATAGAGAATATAAGTAAAAATGTAACAAGTCCTTTAAGAAAAAACATGATTTTTTTTTATGTATGATATTAGTATGGGAAAAAAATAATTGTATTTTGTTTTTTGGTGATGGGGAGTTTTTTTTTTTTGTGAAGGGGTAGGAGAGTTTATAGAGGTTGTTGAGATTATAATGGGAATTGAATGAAAATATAAGGTAGGTTGGTGTATTTATAGGCAAATATGGATATACTTTAATTTAATTAGGTGATCAATGACTAAGTAGGTGTTGGATATGAAAATAAGATATTTGAAAAAAAGTAGTAGTAGTAGTAGTATTTGTGAAAAAAAGTCAAAAAAATTGTATTTGAAAATGGAGTTGTGTTTGAACATATATTCAAATTGAAAAAAAAAAGTTGTAATTTTGTGAATGGGGAAAAAATCACTTAAATAATTGATCCAAATTACTTTTTCAAAATTGAAACTTTATCTTCAAATTCAGAAAAACAGGATTAATTTATAACCAAATGCTGTTTTTTAAATTATTTTTTGAATAAAGTGAAATATTTATAAAGTGAAAAAAACTCATCTTCATATATATTTGTATTAGTTTATTTAAGTTTGACATGGAAAAATAATATGTTGTTTAGATGTTGACTTGACCATAGGAATGTTGAATTTCGAATTTAGAATTTTTAACTTCAATTTTGACATTCCAAAATAGACACGTATTCTTGGCACCAAATATTATTAATTATATATATTGATAGAAGTTTGAAAAAAAAAAGTTTCCTTTGACTTTTTAGTTACATATATACCTTTAACTTGTTGATGTCATCCACTCAGATATTGGTGAGATAATTGAAATTCCTCTATTAGTAATTAGAAGTTTTAATTTTAAGCTTATGGAAAAGAAAAAGAAATTCTATTGAGAGAGCGTGGATATAAGAAGTCATATTTAGTCGAATTCAAATACGAGTATCGAATACTAAGCGAGGAACCAAAAACAAAAGTTGTTTAAGTCGTATACTTGACGTGGAAAATGAAAAGTACTAGCTAGGATCATGTTAAGACTGAGTTGATATTCAGACCAAGAATATAAAACTTATAATTTAGGTTAAACAAGTTATCTTTAGGATTGATTGTGACATGGCAAGGGTGCCAAAGGTCTCGGAATGGAGAAATTCTTGATAGCGTTTCGTTTAAGATTTTTATATATGATGTCAATCTAAATTGATTGAACCAGTAAATATCGAATATCAGATGATTTCTTTTTTTTAAAAAAAAAAAAAAAGAGCAAAGAAAACCACAAGTCTCATGAGCAAAGATTTAATGAGTTTATTAATTTGTACAGTTCGTCATCGTGGGATTTAACGATAACGAGTTTATTAATTTCACACTATTAGACCTAAAATATGGAAGGCATGTTAGTAATTAAATATGACATGCTAATATATGTAATGTTTCTTTACAATATTGTTAGTAGACTAATAAGTTGTAAATACTTTTTTATTTTTAATTAAAGGTCTCTGAGTATTAGACATAAAATTATCTATAAGAAAATGATTTATTCATCGTGTATTTTTTGACATGAAACAAAATTTAATCAAATATCAAATTTTTGGATGGAAAACCAATAAAAGATTTTTTTTTCTTTTGGAGGAAGGGGTCAAAGTTAGTAACTTAGTATTATGTTCTTCCTTCTTCCAACAAGAGATTATTATTATTTTCTTTTGGGAGGAAGGGGTCAAAGTTAGTATTACGTTCTTCCTTCTCCATTATTAGTTTTCATGTTATAATAAAACTTGTAATTTCTTGGCAACTTTTGGAGTTCAGCATGATATTGAAAAGTTAAATTATGAGTGCAAGGTCAAAAACACATTTAAAGTATTTTAATTTTTTGAATTTTATACTTGAACCTATTATGTATACGACAGTGTAGATTTCCTACTTAAACTATTACCAAATATTTATCAAAACACACCTTAACTATAATTATTCGTTTTTCTTAACGAACTGATGCTAATATTTCAAAGTAAAAAGAGGAAATATGTGATAGTTGAAGTGTGTAATTAATTGACAAATAAGTGATAGTAGTCATTTTGATGTGTAACTTAAAAGATCTTATTATTTTAAATGTATTTTTTTTTATCATTTAACTCTTAAATTATTACACAATGACTAAATGCATATGCGTCAATGACGGTGGATGACCAAAATCAATATGAAGAATGACAATATAGACTATGGTAGAATGGCAATAAAACCCAAAAATATATGAAGTATAAGTCATAAATGTTGGTACAATAAGTCATAAAAATCAAGTTTGGAGTACTATGAGAAAAAATGGAAATAAAACCCAAAAACATATGAAGTATAAGTCATAAATGTTGGTACAATAAGTCATAAAAATCAAACACTACAGGTAAAAATCCAAGACGCTAAGCAACGAGTTACACGAGTCGTACTCTTTGATGGCGAAGTTAAAATTTTCACCAAAAATTTTAAAATATAAAAAAGAAAATATTTGAAAAAACCAAGTAAAATAATTCAATATATATACATGAAAAATGTGTGCGTAAAATTTAAGAATATAATGAGAACCGTCAATTAAAAGAATTTCTAATGTTCACGCTAAAAACAAGAAAATTCCAGGAAATAACATACAGATAATAGATTAAAGTATAGAATTAATTAAATATTAGGATAGCACATCACATGCGTCACGTAGTTTAATGCGCAAATGTACCTAAAAAATACTGTATTAAATTTAATAATGTACGTGCAGTACAAGAATTGTTATTAATCATTATATATGTTTACTTTAGATTAATGAAATTTCAAATGGAGCGCGGATCCATAAGCTAAACTTGATGAATTCAACCTTTTTAAGGCTCATAGAGCTGAATTTATAATTTACACACACATACATATTTATACTTTCGCATTAAAAATACTAGGTTATGCCAAACAACTACATCCATCACTGTTCGAGAAGTTTTATATTGGGGTAAAACGCTTTCTGCCAAAAGACAACTCCATACACGAAACTCGAACTCGCATAAAGAATACTTACCATACATCACTACCTTAATTTGGTGTACAAGCTGTGAGAATTTGCCATTATAGTATAAGTTCTTAACATTTATCACCCCACAAAAAGAAAAAGAGAACACTTTTGTTTATAAACATGTATCTGGATTAGCTTACGCGCATATTAACTAATTCTATCGACACATGCTACCTCCCACCAACATAAATACAAGATAACTCTATCCATCAAAATTTGGACAAATATGACAAAATCACCTTGAGATTTGAACACAAGTACTCATAATTCTCAACTATTTTATTGACCACTAGACCAGGTGTGATACCAAGGAAAAAGTTTTCTTTGTGAACATCATACTTACTGAAGCATATAGTAATCTAAAATTAATTCCCTCACTTCCCAATGAACCAACAATATTTACTTGCAAGATAGGTATCAAGGTTATGTGAGAAACCATTAAGTTTCACTTGGTGTGGCCTTGTTGGTGCTGCAAGTACTCAGCCAAGGTGGAGGCAGCATCCTAGTTTGCTCATTCACAGTCTGTAACAAGTGAAGGATTACTCGATAAAGTTCGGTCATCTCCTTCATAGCTCCATTTCCTTTTCGTGCACTCATTCCATCACTCATCTTCTCTTCACTTGCACCATTTGACCAAATATTGATCTTTGGTTGCAGTCCTCTGATAGCATCCGCGTTGAACTTAGCGACATCCTTGTATACTCCTTTGTTAATCATCAAGTAATCCCTCAACGCGCTGTAATTTCCTCCCAGTGCTGACAACAGTGTGCGTATGTAAATCCCTTGTGCTTCTGCAAGAGCAAGAAGTCCTTCGGCCTCTTTTGTCTTGGTGTAAAGCGCAACATCTGCAGCTTGTTTTTTCGCGTATGTTTCAGCGTCCGATTCAAACCTTCGAGCCTCTGCTAATTTTTCTTTCTCATAGAGTATTGCATCAGCTGCTTTTTGCTTTTGGTAATACTCCCCATTTACTTCTTGCACCTGGAATTTTACAAGCATATATAATAAGATTTTGACATTCTAATTCTATAGATCACAATGTCATACCATGAAGCCACTTTTGAGTAGAACATTAACTATATATTAAATCTAATACCTGTTAAATGCTTATCAGCAGTGGCGGAAACAGGATTTAAGGGGTTCAAAGGCCAACACACGAAGAAGCCACAGGGGGTTTCAACTTCTACTATATATACATAAAAATTAATTTCAACCATACATAAATAGTGTAATTTTCTGGAACCCCCTTCGGCCCTACCTGGCTCTGCCTCTGCTTATCAGAGAGGTTAAATTATTCGAGGGCCGCAGATCCTTTCGCTCGGCCAAAGGTAAAAAGAAATTCTAGAGATCATTGAACTATCAAAGTGAAGAAAAATTCGATCGGATCCATTGGAAACATCAATGGATAGTATAAGAAATATACTTCACTTCATTTTATACGTTGATGTCAGAGAACCAAGTTTAAGAAAGAAAGTAAGATTTTTTTGTACCGATCAAAAGTAGCCTTATAACTTCTGGTCTTAAACATTTTAGACAATTCTATTAATGTAAGAGCATGCCATTGACAATAAAACGGGAAGTACAAAATCAAATAGTTTTCAAATATAAGAAGGCATCATTCTTTTGGAGTAGACTAAACCGGAAACAGTGTCATATAATATAAAACAGATGCAAGTCTCACCTTAATATGATATTCCACATTAGCTCTGCTGAGGAATTGAGCCTTGAAGTTCTCAGTCTTAGTCAAGGCATTTGCTTGCTCGACTTTTTGCTGCAACTCAGCCTCTCGTATTGCCGCGGCTTTATCAGATTCCACCTCTGCCATCTTCGCCTGCTGTGACCATGCTGCCTTCTTAGTTGCGAGTTTTGCATTAACCTCAGACACTTCAGCTTCTTGCTGAATCTCAAAAATCTTAACTTCTGATCCCACCTTAATCTCCTCCATTTTACCTTGACCTTGTCTTTGGGTGGTTACTACCTTCGTCTCAACATCAATCTTTGCAGCACTTTGAATGGTAAATCCTTCACTCTGTTTGGCTCCAACATTACCCTTCATTTTTGCTTCAGCGACATCAACTTTTGCCCTGTTTGCTGCTTCCATTTGAGTTTTCTGGCCTAAATATGAAAAGTACTCATGGCCTCTGACGTCAACTAGTTGCTTAATGTTAGCATTATATATCAGAAGTCCAAATTGGTTGAGCTCAACCTGAACCTTCCCAAAAACTTCGCGCTTGAAATCTTTTGTGCCTTTAAAGACGTCTTCCATCGACATTGAAGCAGCCAAGACACGCGTTTCTCCCTCAATGATGCCTTGAACAAGCTCCTTGAGATCATGAGAATCGCGCTGATAATGAGAAAGAAGCCTCGCGTATTTGACAAGGCTGTTGTGGTCATCAGCCCGAGGACCAATAGTAAAAACGGCAGGGAGTAGGAAACATAGTTTTTCGGTACTCATGGCATTGACTTCAAATGTGTAATTTACAGGGGAAACATTGATTCTAGTGCATTTTTGAAATGGTAATACCAGGGCTTTCTTTGCAATCTTCAATTCATCAATTCCTCTGCCAGTGATCACCAAAAACTCAGATGGTTTTGCCACATGGTACCACATTGTTCTGTTTCTTTGTTGTTTCGCCTCCTGAAGAATTCCTAAAAACAAACTAAACTGGTTATACACCACGATAAAACTCATAAAGGAAACAACAATAACAACGACATACCAAGTATAATCCCAAATTCATGAGACACGGAAGAAACCTTACAACCAACAAAAGCATACGATTATTAGCCAAATCAGCGAAAAATTCTACTATACATCAAAGCCGTGGTGAAAACACCTCTATTTCAACTAATAATCATTTTAATTTCTAATTGATTGGCTGAAGCGGGCACAGTACATCAAAAATTCAAGAGAAAATTAGAGTTCACTTATTTGATAACCGACGTGCTAAGGGGGAAGATTTTACCACCAAGGGTTGAGGTGAGATGGATGGTTCTCTTTGCGCCCTTAACCCAAAGGTTTCGGGGTTTAAGACCTAGAGATGAAGTAATTTCTTGTGGGAACTCTTTCCCTCAACTAGAGCCCGTGACACGCGAATTCAGATTAGTCGAACTAGTGGATCCTAGATACCACATGGTTGAATCCCCACAAAGAAAAAAAAAAGGAAGATGCCTATAGATTGAGCACAATGTATATGAATTACTTGACTTGATGAACCGGTTACAAACAAAAGTAAAATCAACAAGGAAGAGAAATTGACCATATTTTTTCAAGCAAATTGAATAAGTGAAAACGGGAAGCAAGTAGTAAGATTTGTGGTGCATTCGTGACTTGGGGTCAACAACGTTCCCAGTGTAATTCCACAGACAGGGTCTAGGGAGGATAGAGTGTATAGTGGAGGTAACAAACAGTAATTCTCATATATATTCAAATGTACATGCAAAATCAGACCTGCAACAGTCATACAAAGCTCTAAATTGATGAAAAGACTTGCCTATTTTCAACTAGAATGCTTGTGAGTTGAGACCCAATCAGGGGTGTATGTAGAGCATAAGTTATGAGTTCATTCGAACACAATAACTTTGGCTCGAACTAAGTATACATGTCAAAGTTACACTAAATAACCGCAAATATTCGACTACATCCTATCATTTCCAGACCCCATTCGTGGCATTATACTACTAACGTTGTTGTTGAACCACTAAATCAAACAAGTTGTGATAGAACCCCAATTCAGACTCATAAAGTTTAAATCTTTAATCTGTTTCTGTGCATATAAATTACTTGGTGGCCAAGAAACCAAAATAAACAACCAGAATATAGCTCAATAACAATGATTACTCATACTTTTCAAGTATTGACACTACTAAAAAAATCACTATTTTCGCACTTATTTTGATTGGATCAGTCAGGAAAAAGAATAATTATATTTTCATATTAAAAAATAGGGAAGCTTTCCACTAGTTCTGTGAGAACCTATGTCCCACTCCTACTGAGCAGGTCTGTTGGGTAATGAGTAAAAAAAATCATATTTTATATACAAAATCAAAATGAAAATTAGTCATTTAAAGCTCCAAATTGATGGGAAAAAACTTACCTTGATGTTATCAACTAAATTTTTTGTGACCAAGAGAGTTGAATATTCTTATATGATCAATTGCAATGTACTTTATGAACAAGTATTATATTTATGGATTTCAAGCCTAAACGCTTTACATTCCGGTAGAATCTCAAAATTGAAACCCTAGTGTAGAAAATAAAAAAGAAAGTTCAAATGGATGGGTAAAAGCTCCAATTATTGCTTAAACCAATTAGTGCATGACATGTGTACTTTTAGTAAATTTTATTGCTTAGTATGGTCATTATAATTAAGGAAAATGGTCAAAAATGTCTTTTAGGAAATTTCTTTATAATTTTATTTTTGTCACTTATTTAATCAAATTTGTCTCTCTTCTCATGGACTTTAAAAATCATTTCTAATTACTTAAACACACGCTGGTTTGTAATTGTTATAAAGAAGAATTTTCACATATAGTCACTCAAAGATAATTTAATTACTCTCCATAGCTATAGTTTGATCATTATAACTCGTAGCTACATGTTTTAGAGAGGAGAGAGACGAGAGAGATGAGCGAGACAGAGACAGAGAGGAGAGAGGGGGCAAAAAGTGGAGAAAGGAATTGTATATGTATATCGGTTAAATAATTGTATATTATACATATGTATTTATATATATGGCAAGAGAAAGTGAAAGAGTGAGGAGAGAGGCGAGCGAGATTGGGAGAGATGCGAGCGAGAGAGGGCAGAGAGGTGAATTGTATATGTATATCTGTTATAATTGTATATTATACATATGCATTTGATATATGGCAAGCGAGATTGAGAAAGGGAGGAGCTAGAGAGGCGAGCGAGAGAGGGCAGAGAATGGGAGAGAGGTGAATTGTATATGTATATCAATTAGATTATTGTATATTATACATATGTATTTGTATATTCTGGCGAATTATACACATACAAACGTGACTAATTATAGAAATTCGAAGTCAACCCACATAATTAGTGTATAATGTTAGCCGCGAGTGGTAATTATATCAAACTAATTCTATGATGAGTGATTAAGTAGTATAAGTTTGCTTAGCCGCGTAATTTTTCTTATTATAAATCTTATCAGATTTTGATACGTTTAGATACATGTATTTTGTGATATATGGGATCAAAATTGTATATATTGTATTCAAGTGAATTCACAAGTATTTGAGATACATATCAAATCTTGCACGCCTCCCTCCCATTTTTGTCACTCTGTATCTTGTGTGATTCACATTTATATGAGATGATATATAACTATCTCGCTCTCCTCCCTCTAAATCTAGTGTATCTGGTAGCAAAAATAAAAATATCCAGATACTTATATTCTTCCTCTATATAATACGTAAATATTTGAAAGTATATATGTGTGTGTGTGTGTTATAACAGAGGGAATAAGCACACCCATACCGATCGACGTGTGTACTTCCCGAAAATATCTATTAAGTTTGAGGATAATTTAGTCATTTTAGGTTTATTATGGTTGCTTGCAAATCAAAACTCTCAAAATATCACGTGTGCCACATATGTTATTTAAAAGGTACAATATTTTTTTTAAAAAAATAAACTATTTCAAAAGTACATTTGAAATATCATCACTACTAATATATAAGAGGGAATAAGCACAACATGTCTAGATCGACATGTGTGCTTCTGAAAAATATCAACTATCGAAGATAATTTAGTCATTTTAAATATATTGTGGCTGTTTGCAAACCAAGACTTTCAAAAATATCACATGTGCCACATGTATAATTTATAAAGTATGTTTAAAATATCATAAAACCATTTGACAACAAAATTATAATATCAAAACAAATAATATATATATTAGACTCGAATTTGTCTGGACTTTTGTATCTAGTTTCACACAATGATGATAAATCATTCACTTTTGAGGAATTGACACATATAGAAGTGTTAGGTACAATTGACAACATATAGCCCAATTAGTAATTAATAAACAAATAAGAGATTGACACATATAGCCTAAAAGTAACTTATAGACATTTTTTTAAAATAATAAAAGATTTTTAATATCATCTTTTTTTCTAACTTTCAATCATACTTCTTAAAACTAAAAAAATATTATTTTGAATTATCTCTCCTTTCAAATTATTAAGTATTTTTTAAAATGATAAATGAAAATTAATTCGATCTCTCTTCTAACTTCCAACTATTTCTCCTTTAAACTAGGAAAAAATTATTCAAAACTCTCTTTTTTCAAATTATTTTGTATTCTTAAAAATAATAAAAAGAAAATTAATATATTGTTTAGAATTATATCTTTTTCTTAAAATTGATAAATAATACTTTGATTATGAGGATTTTTATATCAAAAGTCAATAGATTGTCATACTACGCTATTTTATTTTATTTTTTCACTTTTGCTATCAAAACCATTTTTCACACGCGCAAGTCCATTTTTTTTCTGAATCTTTTACAAGTCTACTAAAACAATTCCTTATAAAATAAAAAAATATGTAATTTGAACGTATCCATATGTTATACTCTATATTCATTACTTAATTTCAGAAGTACTTTCTCAATTCAGAATACACAATATTTAACTGACTCTGCTACAAGAACATGGATTTATGAGTTGCATAGGGTAATATGCATGTATGACTTAACAACTTTATTAAAATAGCGAAAAATCTATAAATAACATCCCTTTTAGTCTCATTTGATATACTTCGCTTTTTTGAAATTCAAATTATGTAAACTTTATTTAATATTTCGAAATGTATGTTCTAAAATCATATTAACACAACAAGAATTAGAATTTACAGTATTTGATGATAATAGTTAAGTTATATCTTACGTAGATGTGAAATGTGATGTGTATATACCTAATCATTTTAATTGAACCTTTATTTTGGTACACCGAATAACTGAATTAATGCAATCCTTTATTTAAATACTTGATTTATAAAGAATGATTCTTTTAAAGTTTTACGGACATGACTTATTATTACCTATATTAAGGACAAGTAGTCATGCAAGTCTAAATTATACCAACAATAATATCTGATCTCAATGCTGTCCCCTTTAAGAGTTGCCTTTGTTCCTCAATAAAAGAACAAGAAAGATACCTTAAACTAAGTATCTGTTTATAATATGGGGGAATTTTAATTTCCATAACATAATAAAAGAATTTCAATTATTCAGTACTAAAGTTTTGGAATTAGTAGCAAAAGATAATTATGTCAATAAATAATATTTTTTTTCTCGCTAATCCTGTTTGGCAATTTATTATCAATTTTTTTAATTAATAAATTAACGACGAAGTTCATACTTAATTTCAATTTTTTCTTTTTATTATTATTATCTATACAAAGGGCAACTATAGCCATGCATATATATAGTCTAAAGACAACCTTAGGTCATGATTTTGTTAGTCAAAGTCATGATTGTAGAAACATCTATCAAAAAAAGTAAAAGAGAAAATTACAATTCATCTAATATTAAAACAAAACAAAAAAGATAGTTTCTTCTTATCACTTATATATTAAGGGCTTCTGAATTAAATAAAATTACACTAAACTATGCATGAAACAATATTTCTCTTTTTATCTACTCTCTAGTCTCAAAGAAAACCCCTTCCCCAAAAAAAGAGAAGAGGAAAGTTATGTCTTTGGTCCGCCTTATTAGGTTCAATTATATGAATCGTTACTATTTAAAAAAAAAAAGGAGGAAACTAAACAAGATCATGTTAAGGAGAATGTTGTCTGGTTCGTGACCATATATCTTTCTTCATATAAATGATCTCGGACCAGGCTTCATTCCCCTCAACTCATCAAGGTTATGTCATGATAAGCATTATCGAATCAGAAGCAGAACTGTAACTTCGTCCCTGATACATGCACTCTCTCTTTCTCTCTCACAAAATATTGGTACGTAAGCTCCTTATATTTGTTCAATATTTGCATTGATGACAATATATTTTTCTTGTTTTGATAGCAGAAGAAGAACAAGAACAAGAGACAACAAGCCATTGGTGTGCTTCATACTCATTTGGATGCATGTAGAAAAAAAGGACAAGAAGCTATACGATTATTATAATTTGGAATGCGTAAATTTAAAATTTTGAATTTGCTTCTGGTACTTTAAAATTCTGAATTTGCTTCTGGTACTTTACCTTGTGAAACTTTAAGTTTTTAAATTATGATGAGAGAATTTAGTTGAATGTGCCTCTATTCTCATCTTAAGACTTTTCATCATTAAGGTTTAGCCCCTTTTGAAGCTTTCTACTAATATTGGGTCACATTTGCAAGAAATTCCTTTACAAATTAAATGTGGCTAGCTTTTCATGATTAGACATTTTTTGGCTAATGAGTTTTATTTATTGTTGATCGAGTAAAAAATAAGATAAATTATGAATATACTAATGGAATTTATTAAAATGACCACATTACTTATTAGATAATTACAGATAAATACGTTGAATATGCATTAAAATAATAGTAATGTTGTATATATATAACTTAAATTTAATGGTAATGGAGTAAAAAACAAGGCACTTCGATGCACTAAACTCTCGTTATATGTGGAGTTTGAAGAAGGATTGGACCACAAATTAAAGGTACATTGTACGTAACCTTATCTTATATTTATGCAAGAGACTATTTTCATTGCTCTAACTCGTGACCTCTTAATTATATGATAATAACTTTATTTACCAGTTTATCCGAGGCTCCCTTTCAAAAGAATTATGGAAGAGAGACAACTTGAGTGTGTATGAAGAAAAAGCAATTCCTTTGTTGTATAAAGCAAATCATTGAAATGGAAAATATTTGATTGTTCAAACACTTTGAGTACTTTCTGTTCTTTCTCAATGAGTTCAACTATTGTTGATGGAAATTCTTGTAAGGTGAAAAGAGAACCATTTAGACCAAAAAAAAAATAAAATCTTTTCTCATTGTCTCGAGTTTAAGCCTAAAATATAAAATGTCTGGAATACAAAATAACCATTAATGGGAAGTGTTTTAATTACTTTTGATATGAATTTTATAGCATAACTCTAAATTAGTCCGTCTCAATACGATTTTTAAATACAGATGAAATACTCAAAAAAGAAAAAAAAATAGAAAAAAGATAATCTTTATAGAAGCTTCAAAGATTTTGTGGTGTATATATAAAAAAAATAACGAAAAAGCTACAATATATAGTATAGCAATAATGAAAAAGGGCTGATTTATAAGTAAGTACCTTTAATTTTACTTTTTTTACTTTTCTCTTTGTTTTTGGCTGACATAGGCATGATGTAGTTCATGACACAAAATAAATAATTAAAGTAAAAATCTAAAAATAATTGGAAACAATTTTGAAGTTTTGTTAGAGTTAATTTTTGTTTTTGAAATATGGTACACCATGATGGAGTAATGCTCGATCGATATTCATTGTTGAGTTTGCTGAAAAGGGAATATTGTGACACATTGATCGATCATTTTTAATATGACACGTCCTCTTTTTAACTTTCTCAAGTTTTTGTAACTCTCTAATTAAGTGGCTTTAATTTGTGATGTGTGAATTAAATTTATGTTACGTGTCTAAAATTCATCAATAGGCAAAAGTCTGGCAGTAACTTATTATCCATCGGAGTTTCAAACACATAGGGGATTTTCACTCTCTTCATTAATTACTATCTTAATGGGCAGAATTACTACCTTGCTAGTAAAAAGAAATCCTAGTTATAATAAAAGCATGGACTCTATAAAGAGATTTATTATAAGTAGAGTAAGTGGTTCAAATTTCATCTAAACTATTATTTATTTCTTCATTCAATACGTTAACTATTTATGATTTCTTTTACACATTTAAACTATTACTCTCTTGTGGGAAATCTTAGTAGCTAATTAGTTGGTTGGTTACTTGATGTGAGAGTTCGATTCCCCATTTCTCCTTCCCCTACCCGCCATTTAAGAAAAACTATCACTCTCTTTGAATTAAAACACATCTTAGCTTGATGCTGAGTTGACCAAATATTATTTTCACTAAAAAACATATGCATATTTGGCCAATTTAACATTAATGCGTGTTTTAATATAAAGGAAGTGATAGTACGTATAGGTAAATAACAATGAATAGTTGAACTATATGAAAAACTTGTGAAAATATATATGAGTTTTTATTTGTTTTTGACCATTAATTCTTTAAAATACTTATATTACCTTGACTTTACTTGTAAAAGTTTCATGTGTTTATTCCATTGCATGAGTTGCATTCCAGAATAGTGTGTTATTTTATTTTTTTCCTATAAGAAAAGAATCTATTATAAAGAAAATGTGATTTGTGGGAGAGCACAATCTTTAAAGTGCATATAAGAATCACTTGACAATGTGAAATGCACTTACCTAATATGTAATATTATAAGTTTTATATATATCAAAGCACATTTGAAGTTACTTTTTTCTTGTGACCAACAAGGAAAAAACTTGAATATCAAAAAATTCTATTTGCATCATATGGTTTGAATTCGAGCATTGCGTGACTTACGTATTGTACGTTGCACTTCTATCACTAGATTAAAATCCGAACAGAGTAATGTGTTATTTACATTAATTGTCATGATGAAGTCAAGAACTAGTTAAGATATATATTTTTTTATTATAAAAGAGAGAGTTCGGACTGAAGCAGACACGTTTCCGTTCATTTAATTGTATGCTTATGCTAAATGAGTGGACAAATTTAATATTAGTATAACTTTTAATTTATGTTGCTTTAGAACGATGGAAAAAGTCAGATGCCATTGCAATATAATAAATCATAAAGCTTCGCAATAAAGCACTTCAATGTGAAAAGCATGGTGTTGTTTGCCCCTTTGACAAGAATTAAAGAAGGAAGAGAATAATACAACTTTTGGTTAATAAAAAAGGAATAATAATAATAACTTTTTAATAAGTCGAAGACACACTATACGTTCAAGAATGATCGAGTTGGTTGAGGGGAGATTCCCAAATATAGAATTTTAGGTTCAAAATTCTTTACATACCATTTTAATAGAATTTATCGCATAGAATTTGTCTAATACAATTAACTTCTTGTATGTGATTTATAAAATATTTTTCTAGAATGAAATTTATGCTTTATACTATATGCACTTAAAAGAATATGATTATAAATTCTCTTATATTAAAAAAGGAAGAAGATATATAGATACAATTAAAAAAAATATGCAAGAAGAGGAGGGAATAATATAATGCATCAAAATAATCAATTTTTCGGCGTGAAATGAAAGCTATCGATAACATTTAAATATGACAAGAAGCTATATATGACATGATACTTGCTAAAAATAAATAAATAAATTTGGGGAAACTACATAATTAAATAAATACAAACTAGTTATTAGTCAATATAATTATAATTTTAGTTACTTACTATTCGCGAGTAACATTTAGTGATAATTATTTGGGATGGGATTTTGAATTTGTATAATTTACACATTTGTATAATTCGAAATTTGTATAACTTTTGTATATGTAATTTTGTATATTTAATTTGTATAATTGTTTAAAATTTAGATGTTCGTGTTTGTATAA
The DNA here is from genome assembly GCF_001406875.1 of Solanum pennellii. NCBI lineage: Eukaryota > Viridiplantae > Streptophyta > Magnoliopsida > Solanales > Solanaceae > Solanum > Solanum pennellii. The sequence goes on along the minus strand of NC_028639.1, from coordinate 290,938 downwards.
ATTCATTATTTTAAGTTTATACAAAAATAACCAATTATACAAACATATCCGCAAATTATACAAACGAGACAACTTAAACTGTTGCTATAATCCGTAAATATGCAAACTACAACTATGTAGCATAATTAAATTTATTATAATATTTATTTATAAAAATTTCTTAAAATAATAAAATAAAATATATCTATTTAAATTCGCTAAATTTTAATATTTAATATTATGTTATGTCGATAGCAAATCATCTTGTATTGGACTTTGCTATTTAATAGAGCTCTATTTGAAAATATGCATACTAGATACAACATGTCAACATCCTCTACAATTACAATGATTTAGTCCCTTGTCTCATAAAAAATAGCTTGATAGTTGATAGGTTTCCCATTTCATGTCTATTTATTTCAATAATAAAAATATGTTCATATTTTTCTTATAAGCTATAATATTAGGGTCACAATTTCCACTCACCTATGCCAAGGGTTATTGCTATTTCCCATCGATATAGGTATCGAGTATTGAATAATTTATTAACTAGAAATTGGACAAATGAAAAAAAAAATTAATATTATTATCTTTACTAAAACTTGAGGTCAACCAACCTTATTGATCATTAAATATGGAAAAAATTATCTTTTCCCTCATTTTAAAATTAAGGTTAAAAATTACCATTAAGTTAGAGCTTTTTGTTAAAAATAAATGACACTTTATTCTAACAACATATCTAATATTTAGACCTAAATACTAATTGTTAAATTTCGAATAATACAAAAAATAAAAATTCAACTTTATATCCAAAATACTTACAACAACAACATCAAACACCCAATACAATATCACAAGTGTGATTTGGAGATAATAACGTATATATATGCGGATCTTATACCTATCTTAAAAAGTAAATGTGATTGATTTCTATAAACCCTTAAATTAAGAAAAAACATTTCAAAACAAATGAAAAGAACCAACGAAATTCCCAAAAAAGTTATTCCTAATATATATATTGGATAATTTAAATGAAAAAAATAAATAAAATTAAAATTGGGTGGTTTTCATGATTCTAATTTCTAATTTCTAATTTTTGTTCTCTAAAAATTTGATTCTTATTTGCTTATTAATATCTTAACCCAATATTTGGCCTCCAAGTGCAGCCAGCAAGTGATGCGCTTTTGTTCTTTCCTTCACAAAGTTTCACTCGAAGAGTTCTTCGCAAATAGGTCCGATCTCTTTCCCTCTAATTCTCCTTTTATCAACTGTATTAATGGAAGAACCAGAAAACCTATTTATTTTTTCGCATTTTTTTTGGTTAATTATCGTTGTGTAAATTGTTGGTTTTTGTTCTATTTATTGAGATTCAGTTTTTGTTTTGTATTACGGTGCTTATAGTTTATCTAATTTAGGGTTTATGAAACTATTTTAGCTTTTAATTGAACTCTCTTTTGGACTTTTTCAATGTAATAAGGTGCATTTCTGGCACCCAAGGTGTGGTCTACTGGTCAATGAAATGCATTGAGAATTACCAGGTCTTATTTCAAATTCCTGTTGAAATTAAAAAAAAGAAACTAAGGTGATTTCTTTCCAAATTGTTTTAGCGATAGAGTTACCTAATACCAGTTTCGTTGGGTATCTTGTGGAATTAGTTGAGGTGTGTGCAAGCTTGTTCGAACATGATTTTTATCAAAAAAAAAAGAAAGAAAAAACAAATAAATGCATTGTGTCCTTGTGTGTACAAATTGGAACTTTTTAATTCTCATATGTATTGGACGTTTTGCTTATTAATAGTAGTTATATGGTTGCAATTAGCCATATAGATAGTGTATATGTAAATGATTAAATTTTTTTGTTCAAATTGGAATTTTTCAGTTCTTGTTTGTATTTGGAGCTTTGCTTATTTATTGAATACTTATATGTGATTTAATAATTATATATGATTACAACTAGCCTTAGTTATCGTTGTGTAAATCGTTGTTTTGTGTTTCTGTTTCGTAACTTTTAGTTGAACTCCCTTTTGGACTTTTCCATTGTAATAAGATGCATTGTGTCCTTGTATGTAGTGTACAGATTGGAAAGGTTAATAGTAGTTATATGATTAGAATTAGCGAGCCGAGGAACAAACTCTCTATCGCTACAAGGTAGAGGAAAGGTCCACGTACACCCTACCGGCCTACCCTTCCCAGACCCCATCTATGGGAATCACTGGGTATGTTGTTGATTCTATGATCAGAATTAGCCTTATAGATAAGTATAGATGTAAATGATTTTTTTTGTCTGATACTCCATTTGTTGTTGTTCAAATTGGAATTTGTTTTTTCTTATTTGTATTTGGAAACTTTGCTTATTTTAATACTAATTGATTACAAGTAGCCTTATAGAGAGTTTGAATTTAAATGATTTTAATTATTTTGTCTGGTACTCTTTTTGTTTTCTTTGTTGAATTCATCAACCTTTTCTAACTGATTTTAGCTTTTTACTTTTTTTTGGGGTGGGTGGGGGTGGGGGGGACTCGTAATTTTTCGAGTATGCAAAAAAATGTTCTTTTCTGTTTTGTTTCTTAAGATTCAGTTTCTTTTTTCTGTATCACGGTGCTTCAGTTCATTTAATTAGGGTTTATTAACTATTTTAGCTTTAATTTGAGTCCCTCTTTGGATTTTTTATTATAATAAATTGCACTTGTATTGTGTAGAATTCTTCAATTCTTATTTGTATTGGCAGATTTATTTGTTTAATAGTACTTTATATGATAAGAAATAGCCTTATAGATTGTCTAAATGTAAATGTTTCAGATTATTTTGTCTGATATTTTATTTGCCATGTCGAAATATTGACCTTTTTTAATTGCTTACTTGATACTTATGTGGTTAGAATTAGTCTTATAGATAGTCTAAATACGAATGTTTTAATTATTTTGTCTAATACTCTATTTTATGTTGAATTCATCGACATTTTCCAGCTGCTAAATTTTTTTTTTCTTTCCATTTTTTAAAATGATTTCTTTACATTCAGGTGGTTTTAGGGATTCATGTGCTTTTTGTAAGTTGAACTGCTAGGGGCTAAGGATTTGATAAAGAAAGTATGCACACCGATAGCAATTCCGGTGTCCCAGGAACACCTTCAGGACGGATACGTCGTCGCAGAGGATCAAATGAGGTGACTTCACATTTTCATGTTTTTTCCTTTAATGACTTGTGCTATTTTAATTTTTTTTTTCACTATGAGTTTTTGTCAATTTGTTTAAGAATAAACAAGTACATTAATCAACGGAATGATAAATAAATAAAGTTTGATTTTTATAGTGCGAACTTTTGGGAATGGAATTTTCTAGATGTTAAAAAGTCCAAATTTTCTAGCTGTAACATTTTCTTTATAACCGAGAAATTCTCTATCTTTTAGTTTCGAGACTTGGTAGATAATGGGTTCACCTCTCTACTCTTCTCCACTTAAGTACACATTTTCTTAATATTCTTCTCCATCTTCCCAAAATTACAGGTTCCTCCAGAAGTTGTCAAAGCAAATGGAAACCATTTGCTTGTTAATGATCGGTCGAAGTACAAATCAATGCTTATCCGTGCATATTCATCCGTGTGGATGATTGGAGGCTTTGCTTTCATTATTTACATGGGTCATCTTTATATTTGGGCCATGGTTGTTGTCATCCAAATCTTTATGGCAAAAGAGTTGTTCAATCTACTTAGAAGAGCACATGAAGACCGGCATCTTCCTGGTTTCAGGCTATTGAATTGGTGAGTAAAATTAATTTACGTGAACTTTCCTTCTTACTTTCTCATGTAATAATGTGCCATATCAAATGTGCATATTCTACTTATTATGGGAGACAGTGGGATTGGTTCAAGACTTCAAGTCATACCCAGCTTTTGATTAAAAAATCCACTTACTTAGAATATTTTCTGGGAATCGAAGTGTGTAGTGCAGGTTACTTTGCAGAGTCATTTGGATCTGAATATATTTGTGTTTATCTATTCAAACTATCAATAGTTTGAGCAATGAAAGTAGTGAGCCTCTGTTTTAAGTCATGTAGATAATAGAGCAAGTTGCACTTTAGAGTAGCTAATGTCTCTGAACAGTTTCTTTATCTGAAAGTCTTTTCCTTATCAAAAGAATATAAGATATGGAAACTGTCGGGAGACATTAGCTACTCTAAGATGCAACTGGATCTTGCTCTGTTTACATGAGAACATCGAATAAATGCTATGACTATCAATTATCTGTTGAGCCTTTGAGGTTCATTTCATTAAATCTAATATGGTGTTTGATTCTACTTATTTGGTGGAATGTCAAATTAACTATTGTTGAATGTGCATAAACTACAAGACAACAACAACATACCTTGTATAATCCCACAAGTGGGGTTTGGGAGGGTAAGATGTATATAGACCTTACCCCTACCTTTGCAGGGTAGAGAGACCGTTTCCGATAGACCCTAAGTTATAAGTTATTCAGAGAAGGGTTGAAAGGAAAAAATGACTACAAAATTTCAAGATATAAATCAAAATGAAGCAACATATAGTAGAAACACATATAAGAATAAGAAACTACGTGATTACTAAATACTACCACTAATAAGGAGAAGAGGATGTGAAGCAAGCCCCTTGCCTCTCCCACCTAATGGGCGACCACACTCGACTATACTATCTTCTTCCCTAATCCTCAACTTCCATACCTTCCTACTAGGGTCATGTTCATAATATCTGAAGTTGTGTCTTGTCTTATCTAATTACCTTTCTCCCTCGGTTCTTTTTTGGTCTACCTCTACCTCTCTTAACTGGCGCATGCGTGCACCTCCTTTTCACATGCCCAAACCATCTCACCGTTGTATCCCTCTTCTTGTTTGCCACAGAGGCCATTCCCACCTTGCCCGTATAACTTCGTTCCTAAACATATCTCTCATAGTATGTCCAAACATTCATTGGAACATCTTCATCTCCGCTACATTCATCTTTTGGGTGTGGAGGTTCTTGATTGGCCAACACCCTGTCCTAGTCGAAGTATTGTGAGCTTTCCCTCTCTAACAATTTAAACTTTTAGGTGAGTTAGTTATACACTTTAACATAGTATTAGAGTAGACATAGGTCACACATTCAATTCACAACTTGCATTATTAAAAAAGAACTTTCAGGTGTTTGGCTCATGAAAAATAAGTGGTAATGAAGATACAACAAAGTAAATATGTCAATTCTCCAGACCGATGGGAGGGATAGGGGTCCATATGAGCACTTTCTATATTAATAAGCTAAGCGTATAACCTATGGTAAAGTTGTATACTCATAAGCAGCGAAACAAATACTAGGGTCAACGCATATATACTATAGGGCCCACTGTGCAAAAAACTATAGAATATGACAACATCAATATGTCTAGGAAGTCTCTACAGAGTATAACTGTACAACTGTCAATTGGTCGGGACAGGGCTCCGAGATACCCAATTATAACTTATATATAGCGAAAAAGATAGTCTCCAGATGGAGTCATCTGATAGCTCCAGATAGGGATAGAGCTCGCCACTAAATCAACTGAGAACGGGAACTAGCCTAATGAAGACGTCTGCTGTCCTGTGAACCTGACCCTCATTTATGGAAGAGCAACACCCTTGAAAGTAGGGACGCCAGTACATATACAACATGTAATGGTATGTAAAACAAATAGAATAACAAGTAGACAATTAAGAATGCTCAAATGAATCAAATATCAGAGATCAGCAGTCATGAGCAAATAAGCATTGGAAGTACAATATGAACCTGTAATTTGTGACCAACCTTGGTGGTTCTCATATGACATCCTGTAACTTATTCATTTAAGTAGATAATACCTAGTAATTTGCCTAGTTGATGTCTTGCTTCTATCATCAGTACAAGTATACAAGTAATACATGATGATCTCCAAAGGTGATCTATGACACATGTAAGGCATATGTTTCTTCCATTTGCTTGAAACTGTTTCAGGGCTGACTGCTGAGAGTAAACTGGGGAAAAAGCTGTCTATTCCCTATAAATGAGGTTCCCCAGTTTCAGGAACTGGTTGGCACATTGGGATGCAGAGTTGATCACTTGCCTACCACCTACTTGGGCGTGCCTTTCGGCAGCAAACATAAGGCACTGGAGATATGGGATGGTATTTCGGTGAAAACTGAAAAGAAGCTAACTAGATGGAGGGCACAAATACCTGTCTTTAGGTGGAAGATTGATCCTCATCAATTCTGTTCTAGATTCTTTGCCTACTTATATGATGTCCTTATCCCCAATCCTAACAAAGTGGTGAAAAAACTGGACAACCTAAGGATGAACTTCTTATGGCAAGGAAATAAGGAAAAGAAAGATTACAACTTGGTAAATTGGAAGACTGGAAAGATAGAGGGGCTATGGGGATCAGATACCTGAGATTACAAAATGAGAGCCTGTTGATTTGAAGTGGCTGTGGAGGGGGCAACTCTTTGGAAGAAGGTTATACTAGCAAAATATGGTGAGCTATGTCTTTGGTGTATAAAAAATACCTTTGAACCATATGGTGTGGGTGTGGATGACAATCAGAAACTTGTGGCCACAAATGGAAGAAAATATATTTATCAAGGGGAAAAATGGTTTGGAAGGATGGTTGTGTTAGAGTGGGTTAAAGTCCCACAATGGTTGGGGAATGGACTGGTTATATGGACTTGGAAAATACTCTTTTCATTAGCTAGCTTTGGAGTTGAGTTAGGCCCATGTTTGTACGTTGGATAGATCAAACCTCTCACCTTTCCCCAGATCTATTCCTAATCTGTGAAAATTCTGATGCTAGAGTCTGTGATTGCTGGACAGAACAGGGATGGGACATATCATTGTGAAGATCACTAGATGACTGGGAGGTGGAGAGGGTGACAATTTTACTAGGAAAACTAGGTCGAGTGAACATAATCACAATTCACAACAGCCACAAACAAGGTCTTGTGGAAGCATAACAAGGATGGAGCTTTTTCAGTTAGTAATGCATACAAAAGAGGTTTGGAGGTGATGGCTAGGAGTCCAAAAATATTCATTGGAACTCTTTCTGGAAGAGTGACATCCCTACAAAGTGAAGTGTTTCACTTGGCTAGTATGGAATCTGTTCCTGAACATAACAAGCATGAGCTGGACAATGCCAAAACATACATCAGATCTCTTGAGCTGTTGGATTAGGAGGGGAGCCAGTAAAAGTCAAAAGAGATGGTGGAGTTTAATACCGTCATATATGGTGGAAAGAAATGGAAGATGTTTTAAAGATAAGTCCAATTCCATACACAAAGTCTTATGGAATTGTATTGTATCTTTACTTTTTTTTTTGGTGTAAATAGCTTTGTATAGAAGATACAGATCATATTATAGATTTGATAGGAAGTCTGTAATTGCAACTCTTTTTTGGAGTTTGACCTACAGACCCTTAATGTTATGGAATACAATGATACCATTCTCAAAAAACAAACAAACTAGGACTTAATTTTTTTTCTTTTTCTGTTGTATATGTAAACAAAAAGAGGGATCTGATCCCAGATCACAGTTTTTTATCCACTAGAACGTACCAGAGGTTGACAAACTTTAGATTTCCCATCTATATCCAATCTCAACGAGAATAAAATTCGCTTCTGGCCTGTCTTGTAGTTGTAATCTTTAAGCTTATGTCGTCATTGGCCTTCCCTACACACATGCATCCACCAAAATGGCTTCGTGGTTTGGGATGAAGCTGAGTTGATATATACGACAAGCGAAGGGAATACTCTCATTTCATTACCCCCAAGGAACATAAGTTTGGTCGAGGATTGGAGAGGAGAGTTGGAATAAAGGGCTCGGGATGGATTTAGTAGTCTTTGTAAAAGCCAGATGCGGTGAGAGTCACACGTACAATAACGTGGAGGCTTCACGTCTATACTTGTAGATTTTGGCCATTCAGGGAAAAGACGAGTTGTTGCTATAGGGTCTTAGTTTCGGCTTAGATATTTCCTGTGGAACTAGGACTTGTCGACTAATGAAACTGCGTAATTCACATTATGAAACCTCCAAATAATCAGTCTCTGAAGATTATATAGGCAGATGTGTTGTTGCCTTTGCACCAAGTCAGCCGATCACAATTGCAATCATTGAGTTCCATACCATGTCATTTACATTTGGACATTGTAGTTGACTTCTATCCTGAAGCTCGACACTAGTTATCATATGGCATGGTCTCATGTTTTTCTTGATCATTCGTTCCAACATTGCTAACTTCCTACTTGTTTTGCAGGCACTTCTTCTTCACAGCAATGCTCTTCGTATATGGCCGCATGCTAAGCCAAAGACTTGTCAACACGGTTACTTTAGACAAATTCCTATACAAGCTTGTCGGTAGATTTGTTAAGTATCACATGGTCACGTGTTATTTCTTCTATATCGCAGGTTTGTTCTATATGTTTGAAGCATGTCCATTCATGCAGTGTTCAATGTCAAAAGCATTTCACAATTTGTCAAAAAAGAAAGCATTTCGCAATTTAACAATATCCAAGGCGTAAAGTAACAAGTTGTATGTCGTACTGCTGTCCTGCGGTGTCATTTCCAAGCCTTGGGTTGTCATAATTTATGTACATCTTCTATTGATTGTTTGAGAATTTTTTCTGAGGTGTTCCCTCTCCTTTGGAATCAGGTTTCATGTGGTTCATTCTAACACTGAAGAAGAAGATGTACAAGTATCAATTTAGCCAATACGCATGGACGCATATGATTCTAATCGTGGTGTTCACACAATCGGCTTTCACTGTTGCCAATATTTTTGAGGGAATTTTCTGGTAAGGGGCCTTCAGTTCCGTAGATTTTTTTTTTTTCATCCATCCACCATAGGTAGTACTGCTTTGGGATGAATTTAAATGGAGCGACATGGGCAGTGAGATTCATATAACAGGCCCAAACTTGCGTGGGATCGAGGTATAGTTGTTATATCCACAACAAATAGAGAAGGAACTAACCGACCGTAGCTACCCTAGCATACTGGTCCTACTCTCTCTAGTATGTTTTGGAGATTTAAATCTGCTCTGATTTGCACCCAAGAGTGTGGCCTAGTAGTCAATGAAGTGGTTGAGAACCCTGAGGATCAAAACTCAGTGGAGACAAAAAACACTAGCTGATTTTTCCCATCTGTCCTAGCCTTGGTGGACAGAGTTACCTGGTACCTGCTGTTGGTGGGAGGTGGTAGGTATCCTGGGGAATTAGTCGAGGTGTGCGAAATATGGCCGGGAACCACGGTCATAAAAAAAGGTCTGCTTTGATGCTGATCCAAATCCCTTTCGTCTTGGTGAATATATCTAGTAGAAATCCTTGGTGAACATCTTTTCGTTTTGGGGGAACATAAATTTTTGTTTTGGTTTGATTTTAATCATGCTATAAATTGAACATAGATATGGAACTTCAAACACAGATTAACTTTATGCAGGTTCCTGCTTCCAGCTTCACTCATCGTGATCAATGATATAGCTGCCTATTTTTTCGGATTCTTCTTTGGACGAACTCCTTTGATCAAATTGTCCCCTAAGAAAACTTGGGAAGGCTTCATTGGAGCATCTATTACAACCATTATCTCTGCCTTTCTGGTAACTTTTATTTGGGGCAATAGCAATTGCAGATTTGCAATACACTTATACTTCCAGTGTAGTGCATTAGTCTTTCCTCCATTTTGGAATGATTGCATAGTTGGGGTAGTTTTAATCCTACTCTTATGTGGTTATGCTACCTTCTCAAGACAGACTCATCTAAGTTCTAATGCTTAAAATTGTATTGTAGTTTTTATGTATGTTTATAGAAATATGATAAAGATTTTTCTTCTGAACAGTATTTGAGAAATGTATATGTTTTTTTCTCTTTTTATAGATTTGCTTATCATCTGTTGTTTTTTCAGCTTGCGAATATGTTTGGTCGTTTTCAGTGGCTGACATGCCCTAGAAAGGTAATTCTGGTAAAGTTTCTCTATTGGCTTGGAAGACTAGCTGCTCAGTTTTGAAAGCTTAACTTCCATATTTTGTGATGCAGGACCTATCAACTGGTTGGCTTGATTGTGATCCTGGCCCACTGTTTAAACCAGAATATTTTACTTTGCCAGAATGGTTTCCTGCATGGGTAAGTTCTCTATCAGCTTTGGAAACTTAAAGTTGAGTTTGTATGTGCTCTTGTCACTATAACAGCTGTCTGTGGCAGAAGCTTTTCTTTTTATCTTATAGCATGAGCGTACATTTGCTTTGGCCATGTCTTACTTTTTAGGAGGCATCCACCTTTTATTTCGTGTTTCCTGGTGAATTTGTTCTTGACACTTGGCAATATATAGGGTTCTGGGCAGGGGTTTTAATACCTTTTCGATGCTTGTAAAGTTCTAGCACCTTTTTTTGCGGTGGCTAAGTTTTTATTGAATAGAACTGTTGTCTCAATTTTTTTGTTCTAGACACTTGGATATAAAAAAGGGCAGTCCCATTACACAAAGCATCCCGCGTTAACGGGGTCCGGGGAAGGCCACATGGTGTGATGTAGATGAACTACACTAATGCAAACATTAGTGGCTGCTTCCACGGCTCAAACCTGTGACCTATAGGTCACACTAAGACAATTTTACCGTTGTAGACACTAGATATGAATTTGTAATAAGATGTCTTTGGGGTACTTTTTGTACTACGAGTGTGTATATGCACACTTACATACATGCATAAACATAACTCAAACCTGGCCTCTATTGAGAAGTAAGCATTACATCTTTGAGATTGCACATCTAGTCACCTCAGCTTGGTCTCAACGAGCACCAAAAACCCAACTCATACCGTTGTGTCATGTTGACACCCGACATAGACGTGACACATAAATTTTGGAGGTGTCTAGATGATCATTTTATAGGAGTGTTCAACTGGCACAATGGAGACCGGTTGAGGTGTCTAGATGTGCAACTGTGCATACTCAAAGTTGGAGCGCACACTTGCCAGAGGGCTAGTTTGAGTGTCTGCTTATGTAATATGCCTACATATACTATACACCATTATAAGATTCGCATTAATAACTCGATGAGTTCCTTCATGTTAAAGGTGCTTTGTTTAAACTATTTTTATGAATCAATTTTGACCAATATACAAATATCAATGTTTCTATATATGATAATTAATAAATATTTATATCCTTCAAAAGTAATTATGGGAGAGTAGTTCATTTGATGAATACCCCTTATGCTAGGTTTTCCGTTGCAAAGTTAAAATAAAGTATGGTCATGAGTTATGGTGTATGGACCTAAGTTGGTTGAACTCTTCACTTTTGGTTCCGCACCCGTGTTGACACAGCATGGGTGTGGATGTGGGATTTGTGTCCGATTTGGTCAACCGATTTTGGATACTTTGACCAAAATCGATGGGGAAAGGCTGGATAGTTTTAATGATAAGGTGAAATTAAAGAAAATTGAATATCTTTTATTATATAAAATGCTATATCACTCCTTTTCCGTAATCATCTTCTATCCAGGATTCTCCTCAAGTTCTCAACATTTAAGTTTTATAACTCTATTTTTAGATAATGTAATTATTTTTGGCGAGTCCCCGCACCGTACCCATACATGGATCCATATCCCCGAATCTTAAAAATTATATCATGAAGGATCCGACCTCTACATCCACATCCAAATCGGACACGTGCACCCCAGTCCGAGAAACTTAGATATGGACTAAAAAAACTTTATTGTGTTGAATTTTTTTGTTTTGTTTTGTGAGTTGTTTGTATAATTTCTTTTTTAAAGAATATAACTTAGTTTTAAAATACTATTTGAAGCTTATTAAAGTTAAAACAATAGATTAAACGTATTCAAGGAAAATCCTATAATATAAGTTAAGATTTTATTAAGTTAAAATATTAGATTAAACGTACTTAAGGGAAAAAAGCTCCCATTGAACAGAGCAGTGTAAAAGAAAGAAAACTGATCACGGAGAGAAAGCTCCCGTTGAACAGTTCTTAATTATTGTTCCTAACATAGTAGCATTAACAAAAAGTTACAGTAACTACATCTGCATACAAATGCTGCTTCTATGCATTTTAATGTTTTGATCCACGTTATTTGAAAACAATCATAGGTGGCAGATAAATAAGTGTTGGGCCATTATAATTTTGATTTGTACAAGAACAAGTGTAGTATTACCTTAATGCTGTTGTAACCAGAGTATTTAGATTCATCTCAATATTTCTCTGAAAAAAATTAAATGATGTAAGTGAATATTCTTCAAATATAGTCAATACAAGGTACTAAACTACTAAAATTTTTGGCCGTGATATGAAGTTGATTTGAGTTTTGGGGTTCCACTCGCAGACCCAACCCTGCTGCTTCCATCAGGCTCCTATCACAAGTTTTTTTCTCTGCATGAATCAAGTTCTTCAACAGGACCATCCCGCCTGAGGGCTAATCGTATATCTACTATGGTCTTCTTTGTTCTTCTTTTATCTTATTATTTCTGGTTAAAAGCCTGAAGTACTTGTTAAAATTGAAGTACTTGTTAGCTAATCTTGATCACTGAGTATCGACAAATTCGAAAATGGTGAACTAAAATATTTAGAATAGTAATTACTCATTCATTTTAAAAAAGGAAGAGTATAGTAATTACTCAAGTAGGTCTAAGTTTCCATTATGGGTGCTAACTGCTAACAAGTGCTTTTAAAATAATTTTTTTTTTGAAACTGGTAAGGTTGAATTCTTCATCTTTTAAAATATATATTAATTCAATTGGTGAAAATGACTACTAATATCATATTTACTTCTGGATGTGACCTTTATCACAATGCTTTCTAAGTTGTCAAAACTAAGTTTTGAAAGATCTGGGTTTTCTTCAACTATCAAGTTCTGTGATAATAGTGCATATAAATGTTCAAGAGATACTAATGTGGTTGGTATAATTTTGATTCTTCTAATCCTATACTTGTGATTAACAAGGATTCATACTGCATGAGAAATGTCGCTCTTTTCAGCCAATTGCATAATAAACTGAAGTTATCTTTGATTCTTATTTCTGCAGTTTCTTTCTAGAGAGATTGCTGTTTTACCTGTACAATGGCATGCTTTATTGCTTGGCTTGTTTGCTTCTATTATAGCTCCTTTTGGAGGTTTTTTTGCTAGTGGCTTTAAGAGAGCCTTCAAGATCAAGGTGCAGTATTTACTATTTTTATTTTAATATCTAGATGCCTTACTAGGTCCTTTATTATTACCATACTCACTGAATAATTTGGTTTCCTTCGTTCTATTTATTGTAGGATTTTGGTGATAGTATACCTGGACATGGCGGTATGACAGATAGAATGGATTGTCAGGTAAGTTATTTTTTTTTTTGACAAGGTAAATAATTTATTAACAATTGTGGGAACCTTGTATACAAGCCATATACCAAAAAAGAGGACCTACACCATAATATTGTTCTCAAATAAAGAGGTCTAATCCTCTATACACTTGGGGACCTCAAAAGTACATCAAAAGGCAAAAGGAAACTAGCCACGTTAAACTACTTCACAATTTTTAAAAAAGCTTGCTTCAGTCCTTCAAAAGCCCTCCTATTTCTCTCTTTCCAAATAACCCACATGATTGGTAAGGGGGTAACTCTTCATGCCCTTGGCCTTTCTTCCCTCTCATATGAGTCCAGCTTTGAAAAGCCTACTTCACTATGCCTGACATCACGCATTGCATCCCAAACAAGTTAAGGGCTACCCACCACAACCTATAACCACTTTACTATTGCAATTGTAGATGATCTATATGTTCACCCTTACTCTTGCACTTAAATCACCCTGATATAGGTAATACCCATCTTCCTCAAATTTTCCGCTGTTATGATCACACCCTTCGCCACCAACCATATAAAGAAACATACCTTTCTCGAAACTATAGAAATCCAACTGGAGTCGCGGGTAGGGAATATTCCTTTCACAAGCAAACACTTATAAAAAAAAGAAGCTGATAGTAAGTTAACCATGTCTGCTCTCCTGCCATCTCCATGCATCTGGTACGTTGTTTGGTGTGTCCAGCGCATACACAAATTCAACCAAATTGTGAAATTCCCACGTCTTCTGAATCTTAAATCCCAGTGAATGACCCCTTCATAAGACCTATATATTTTTTGGATTGTCAACTCTCTTTGAGAGGCAACAATACATTTATTAGAAAAGTCTTCCTTCAACTCGTTCTCCCCACACCATTATGTGCCCAAAAACTAATTCTACTTCTGTCCCCAGCCTTTAATGAAATACATCCACTACAATCCTCCCATTCCTTCATGGTACTCCACAGTCCACACACCACACCCAAAAGAAGTTGTTATATTTTTTGTCCTCCATCCACCTTCCATGACCCCATACTTATCCGCTACCCCCCCTCAGAAAGCAAGGCTTTATTTATTACCTTGAGATCTTTTGCTCCAAGTCCTCCTCATTCCTTTAGAGATGTGATAGTTTTTCATTTCACTAGATGAAACTTCCTATTCCTTCCATGGTTTCCCATAGAAAGTTTCACTGATGTCTTTCAAGGTCCTGCAAAAGTGACATGAAATAGGTAGGAATGCTAAAAAGAGTGATTTTGATCAAAACTTTCTTACCCCCTTTTGACAAGTACCTCTTTTGCCATCCAGCTAGCCGCTTCTCCACTTACTCAATACCATAGTCCACACTGTGAGATTACTCTCAAAAATAAATAAAAATGTTCCACACTGTGTGATCTTTACTGGAAACACCCAAAGGTAAACTTATATAAGTAGAGTACCCACTTTAGAATTCAACACCTGTGCCATCTCCTTAATATTATCTACGACTCCCACCGGTGTGATCTCACATTCTCTAAGTTTAATCCTAAGGTCTGACACTACCTGAACCCAATTAGAATCTGTCTCAAACCCCTCTAGCCCCCAAAGAAACCGCAAGGACTCCCATTCACCAACCCAAAGAATTTGACAATGGAAATGCAAAATTTGACATCTCCTTCATTTGTCCCCAACACCCATCATCGACATAATGGAATCCAGAAAATTATAATTCACATGATCGTAAGCTTTGTCAAGGTCTAACTTGCGTAATATTCCCGGCACACCTTTCTTCTTTCTGGAATCAACCACTTCATTAGCCACCAAAGCTGCATTCAAAATCTGTCTTCCTTCCACAAAAGCGTTCTGAGAAGTGGACACTGTCTCATCCAGAACCTTTTTTAATCTATTGGTAAGTAACTTGGGTATAATCTTGTAAATGCTTCCTACCGAAACCATTGGGAAAAAGCCAAAGTGAAATCATTCGGTCCCACAACCTTGACCCCACCCACACACAAAATTTATGTCGCCCCTTCACTTCCTACTTCCCCTCAAACACCTCTCCATTCACCTTCAAAGACTCAATGAAATTATTCCTCATGTCTGCTGCCACTCTATGAAAGGATTTTGAGTTAGAATCCCATTCTTGCAATGACATATTGTTCCAATTGCCACGTGTTTCCTAATGTGGGCATTAGGAAAGTCCGTAAAAAACAATCTCCTAATTATTAGTTGGTCACTTCATATCCTGACTGATAAAAGATATTGTAAAATCCAGTGTCAAGTCGCTTTTATTATGATGTTGAACTGCATCGTGAAGCCTCTGCTAGTTTTTGGGAGGGATTATAAAGAGGAAGACGTGGTAGACTCATTATGTATTAAACGGTTGTAAAGCTTCAGTACCATCACCGTAATCCACCCTTTAAACAAATAGAATATGTTGACGCGGATTACATAATGGATCTATCTCTCAACCTAAATATGAAAGAACCAACACTTGAAGGGTGAAAATGGCAGAAGGTTCTTACCCTTGCCTGGGGCTGGACAAATAATAATAGTTTAGCAGGAATAGCCAGGTGATGTTGCGTACTGATTTTGACCTCTGACATTGATTACTAGAATTAGTATTCTTTCTTGTGCTTCGCCTTTCCCTCTTGCATAATGTTCCTTGCTGAGCAGTAGTACTTTGTAGTTCTAATCTGAATGGCCGAGATTCTGGAATCTTTTTTTCATAAGGAGTTATATTTCTGCAGATGGTGATGGCTGTTTTTGCATATATCTATCATCAGTCCTTTATTGTGCCACAGAATTTGTCAATTGAGATGATCTTGGATCAGGTAAGTTTCTCAAGCTCACACGAACACCCTGAAAAGTCTTAATGAAATATAACTGTGAGTGTTCATTGATGTTCTTCTGCAATGGTGTAGATAATACTGAACCTTACATTCGAGGAGCAGCTAGCTGTGTACAAGAAACTTGGGCAGATCATCCAGGAGAGGACGTTTGGAGAATCTTGAGTGTGATTGATGTAGCCTTCAGATAAGATTCTCTTGTATATGTTCTCTCCTTTTGTTTTTCCCTCTGAACTTAGCATTTCCCTCTGGCCTCGACTTCACTAGTTGTACAGTGCTTCTCCCTCTTCCTTTTTCGTTTAGATTTTCTGATAATTCAGTGAATCTCTACCTTCTCCAAATAATAGGCCACGATGAAGCATCATTTGTCAAAATTCTTGTGCCCATTGGTTAAGCAAGTTGATCCGTACCTAATTGGTCTGATTTCAGTGAGGTCTGACAAGGCTAAACTTGCCGGTTGAAGAGAGCACTGAATTATTCGAAAGGGGAAGTGACATTTTAAGTCTTCTGTTGAGATGTTTTAAATATAGCTTTGACAGGAGAAAGACGATGCATGTTAGACACAGTTTGTAGTTCTGGTAAAATTTCCCTGATTACTGGCGAGAGTTTGGTGTGATTGGCAGAATTTACATGGTGTCAGCGTGTATTTGATATTTGCTTGTGGAATTGCTACTAATTTATGTATAACAGTTGCACATTTCTCAAGCTGGACTTTGTTCCATGTGTTGTAAGCAGTGTGTTCTTGATATTATCTTTGCATTGCATAACCAGTGCACTGTTCAGTTTTCTTGTATCAAACTCTTGCGTAATTTATGTTGTCTAATTAAAATCTAATGAGTATTGCTTGTGATGGAATCTCTGTGTTATTTGTATATCCAACGATAAAAGTATCTTCCAATAGATATCCTTAATACAACCCATACATAATTTTGTGTAACAATCTATATATCTACTTTCTTTGTCTTAATTTGTGTGGCACAATTAATGTTTGTAAATACACATGATCATGGTACGAGTATATGTGATGGTTCCCCAACTCATTACGGAGGTCGCATAAATATTTTGGGTTCGAAGGGCGCCAAATTCTCTTGCTAGTACATACAAAAAATTGAGAAGTTTGTGTGTTTAAAAAATAAATGGTCTATGGATGCGCAAGTGAACGTGCAAAAAATGTAGTGAGTAAAGGTTCCCCATCTAAATACGAATGTCCTCAAAAAGTGTTTTGAGAAAAAAAATTGGGTGCTCCGAGCGCCAGATTATTGGGCTAATAAACATGAAAATTGAGGAATTTGCGAGATTCCTAAAAAAGGGCCTATAGATGCAAAAGTGGGCATCAAAAAAAATAGTGTAGGTATACGTGATGGTTCCCTTAATCAATACGGAGGTCCTCACAAAGTTTTTGAGAAAATTTTTTTGGATCCTCTGGACGTCAGATTCATGGGCTAATACATACGAAAAAGCGAGTAATTTGCGCGATTCCTAAAAAAACAGTTAGTAGATGTGAAAGTGGGAGTGAACAATTGTGAGTACACGTAAGAGTTTTCCTAACTCAATACAGAGGTCCTCATAATTTTTTTTTAGAAAATTATTTTTGGTGCTCCGAGCTCAGATTAATGGGCTAACACACACGAAAAATTGAGAAATTCGCGTGATTCCTAAAAAAAGGCGTGTAAATGCGAAAATGGGCGTGAACAAATGGTGTAAGTAGTGAAGGTTTCCCCAACGCAATACAGGGGTAATCATAATGTTTTTTGAGAAAATAATTTTTGGTGCTCGAGACGATAAATTTATTGGTTAATACACACGAAAAATTGAGAAATTTTGCGATTCCTAAAAAAGATCCTGTAGATACATAAGTGGACGTGAAAAATGGTGTTACTATACGTGATGACTTGAGAAAAATATTTTCTACACTTCGGGCACCAGATCCTTGGGTTAATACATACAAAAATTTATAAATTTGCGCGATTACTAAAAAGGGCATTTGGATGCTAAAATGGGTGTGGAAAAAATATTTGGTGCTGTTGATGTCATATTCATGTGCTAATACACACGAAACATTGAAAAATTTGGCTAATTTCTAAAAAGGGCATGTAGATGCGAAAATGATCGTGAAGATAATGAGTATATATACCTAATGGTTCTCCAACTCAATACCCCCTATTTTATCGATTATCATGTGCTATAGCCCACCATTTTGTTAAATGATCCAGATTCCGACGTCTAAAATGCTGAAATCTTTTGTGAATGTCCTTCAATATCTTGAATATGCAGTCGATTTGCCCTCACGGCTAGTTTGATCCATTTTCAAGGTCAAACGAGCCCTGAAGAGCGCATACCCCCATTTCGTCTATTTTCGTGTGCTATAGCACACCATTTTTTTTGTGATCCGAATTTCGACGTCCAAAATGCCGAAAATTTTTGTGGACGTCCGTCAAGACCTTGCATATGTATCCGGTTGGCACTAAAGGCCAGTTCAACCCATTTTAAAGATCAAATGAGTCCCGAAGCGCGCCTACACCCCATTTCGATGATTTTCTTGTGCTATAGCACATCATTTTTTTGGAGATCCAGATTCTAACGTCAAAAATGCCAAAAAATTTTGTGGACGTCCGTTAAGACCTTGGCCATGCAGCCAGTTGGCCCTTACGGCAAGTCCATTCCATTTTAAAGGTCAAACGAGTCCTGAATAGCGCATACCCCTCATTTCGATGATATTCGCGTGCTATAGCACACCATTTTTTGGAGATTCGGATTCCGACGTCAAAAATGCAAAATTTTTTTGTGGACGTCCATCAAGACCTTGAATATGCAACCGGTTGTCCGTCACGTCTAGTCCGACCTATTTTATAGGTCAAATGGGCCCCGAAGCGCATACCTCCCATTTTGACAATTTCTGTGTGCTATAGCACACCATTTTTTTGGTGATCTGCATTTCAACCTCAAAAATGCAAAAATTTTTTGTGTCAAGACCTTGGCTATGCAGCCTGTTGTCCCTCACGACAAGTCAAACCCATTTTAAAGGTCAAACGAGCCCCGAAGCGTGCATACCCTTCATTTCGATGATTTTCATATACTATAGCACACCATTTTTTGGGTGATCCGTAGTTCGACATCAAAAATTTCAAAAATTTTTATGGACGTCCTTCAAGACCTTAACTATGAATCCGATTGGCCGTCATGGCCAGTCCGACCCAATTTAAAGGTCAAGCTAGCCCCAAAACGCGCATACCCTCCATTTCGACGATTTTGTGTGCTATAGCACATCATTTTTTTGGTGATCCGGATTTCGACGTCAAAAATGCCAAAAATTTTTGTGAACGTCCGTCAAGATCTTGGATATGCAGCTGGTTGGTCCTCACGGCCAGTCCGACCCATTTTCAAGGTCAAATGAGCTCCGAAGAGTGCATACCCCCCATTTCGATGATTTTGTATGCTATAGCACACCATTTTTTGGGTGATCCGGATTCCGACGTCAAAAATTCTGAAATTTTTTGTGGACATCCTTCAAGACCTTGGCTATTAAGCCGGTTGGTCCTAACAACCAGTCCGACCTATTTTATAGTTCAAACGGACCCCGAAGCGCGCATACCTCCCATTTTGACGATTTTCGTGTGCTATAACACACTATTCTTTTGGTGATCCGAATTTCGAAGTCTAAAATGCTAAAAATTTTTGTGGACGTCCGTCAAGACCTTGGATATGCATCCTGTTGGCCCTCATGACAAGTCAAACCCATGTTAAAGGTCAAACGAGCCCTGAAACGTGCATACCCCTTATTTAGATGATTTTCCTATGCTATAGCACAACATTTTTTGGGTGATCCGGAGTTCGACGTCTAAAATTCCAAAATTTTTTGTGGACGTCCTTCAAGACCTTAGCTATGAACCCAGTTGGCCGTCACGGCCAGTCCAACCCAATTTAAAGGTCAAACTAGCCCCAAAACGCGCATAACCTCTATTTCGACGATTTTGTGTGTTATAGCATATCATTTTTTTGTGATCCGAATTTCGACGTCAAAAATGCCATAAATTTTTATGAATGTCCGTCAAGACCTTGCAGTCGGTTGGCCCTCATAGCCAGTCCGACCCATTTTAAAGGTCAAACGATCCCAGAAGTGTGTATACCCTCCATTTCGATGATTTTCGAGTGCTATACTACACCACTTTTTTGGAGATTCAAATTTTGAAGTCAAAGACTTTGTTGTGGACGTTCGTCAAGAACTTGGATATGGAGCCGGTTGATCTTCACGTCCAGTCCGACCCATTTTAAAGGTCACACGATCCCCGAAGCGCGCATACCCCCATTACGAGGATTTTCGTGTGTAATAGCACACCAGTTTTTTGGTGATCCTCATTCCGACGTCAAAAATATCAAAAGTTTTTGTGGACATCCTTCAGACCTTGGATATGCAGCCGATTAGTTCTCACGGCTAGTTCGACCCATATTTGAGGTCAAACGAGCCCCGAAGCGCATACCCCCATTTTGATAATTTTCGTGTCCTATAGCACACCATTTTTTTGGTGATCCGTATTTCGACATCGAAAATGCCAAAATTTTTGTGGACGTCCGTCAAGACCTTATCTATGCATCCAGTTGGCCCTTACGGCCATTCCGACCGATTTTCAAGGTCAAACGAGCCCAGAAGCGTGCATACCCCTCATTTTGTCGATTTTTGTGTGCTATAGCACACCATTTTTTGGGTGATCCAGATTTCAACGAAAAAAATGCCGAAATTTTTTGTTGACGTCTATCAAGACCTTGACTATGCAGCCAGTTGTCCCTCACAGCCAGTCCGACCCATTTTAATGGTCAAACCAGCCCCGAAGCGTGCATACCTCCAATTTTGACAATTTTCTTTTGCCATAAAACATCATTTTTTTGGAGATTCGAATTTCAATATAAAAAATGCCAAAAATTTTTGTGGACATCCGTCAAGACCTTGGCTATGCAGCAGGTTGGCCCTCACGGCCAGTCCGACTCATTTTAAAGGTTAAAAGAGTCCCGAAGTGGTCGCATACCCCCCTTTTCAACGATTTTCGTGTGCTATTACAGCACACTATTTTTTTGGTGATCTGGATTCCAACGTCAAAGTTAACGAAATCTTTGTGGACGTCTCTCATGACCTTAACTATGAAGTCAGTTTGCCTGCACGGCCAGTCCAACCTATTTTAAAGGTCAAACAAGCCCCGAAGCGTGCATACCCTCCATTTCAACGATTTTCATGTGCCATAGCACACCACTTTTTTTGAGATTCGGATTCCGACGTCAAAAATGCCAAAAATTTTTATAGACGTTCGTCAAGATATTTCCTATACATTTTGTTGGTCCTCACAGTCAGTCCGACCCATTTTAAGGTCAAAGGAGCCCCGAAATGCGCATACCCCTCATTTCTTCGATTTTCGTCTGCTATAGCGAACCATTTTTTGGTGATTTGGATTTCGACGTCAAAAATGCCAAAATTTTGTGTGAAGGTCCATCAAGACCTTGGATATACAGCCGGTTGGCCCTCACTGCCAGTCCAACCCATTTTCGAGGTCAAACGGGCCCCGAAGCGCGCATACCTCCCATTTCGACGATTTTCGTGTGCTATAATACACCATTTTTTTGGTGATCCGCATTTCGATGTCAAAAATGCCAAATTTTTTTGTGGACGTCCGTCAAGACCTTGTCTATGCATCCCGTTGGCCCTCACGGCCAGTTCTACCCATTTTAAAGGTCAAACGAGCCCCGAAGCGTGCATACCCCTTATTTCGACGATTTTCATATGCTATAGCACACCATTTTTTGGGTGATCCGGATTCTGACGTCAAAAATGTTGAAATTTTTTGTGGACGTCTGTAAAGACCTTGGATATGCATCCGGTTGGTGCTCACGTTCATTTCGACCTATTTTCAAGGTCAAACGAGACCTGAAGCACGCATACCCCCCATTTCGATGATTTTCGTGTGCTATAGCACACCATTTTTTGGGTGATCCAGATTCCGACGTCAAAAATGCCAATTTTTTAATGGACATCCGTCAAGACCTTGTTTATGCATCTAGTTGGCCCTCACGACCAGTCCGACCCATTTTAAAGGTCAAACTAGCCCTGAAGCGCGCATACCCCCATTTCGATGATTTTCGTGTGCCATAGCACACCATTTTTGGGTGATCAGGATTTCTACGTCAAAAATTCCAAAATTTTTTGTGGACATTCGTAAAGACCTTGGATAAGCATCCAGTTGGTTTTCACAGCCACTCCGACCAATTTTAAAGGTCAAACGAGCCCGGAAACGCATACCCCTCATTTCGACGATATAAGTGGGCTATTAGCACACCATTTTTTGGGTGATACAGATTTCGATGTTAAAAATACCGAAATTTTTTGTGAAGGTCAATCAAGACCTTGGCTATGCAGCCGGTAGGCTCTCACTGCCAGTCCAACCCATTTTCGAGGTCAAACGAGCCCCGAAGCGCGCATACCTCCCATATCGACGATTTTCGTGTGCTATAATACACCATTTTTTTGGTGATCCGCATTTCGACGTCAAAAAAGCCAAATATTTTTGTGGACGTCCGTCAAGACCTTGTCTATGCAGATCGTTGGCCCTCACGGCCAGTTCTACCCATTTTAAAGGTCAAACGAGCCCCGAAGCGTGCATACCCCTTATTTCGACGATTTTCATATGCTATGGCACACCATTTTTTGGGTGATCCGGATTCTAACGTCAAAAATGTTGAAATTTTTTGTGGACGTCTGTAAAGACCTTGGATATGCATCCGGTTGGTGCTCACGGTCATTTCGATCCATTTTCAAGGTCAAACGAGACCTGAAGCACGCATACCCCCCATTTCGACGATTTACGTGTGCTATAGCACACCATTTTTTGGGTGCTCCAGATTCCGACGTCAAAAATGCCAATTTTTTTGTGGACATCCGTCAAGACCTTGTTTATGCATCTAGTTGGCCCTCACGACCAGTCCGACCCATTTTAAAGGTCAAACGAGCCCTGAAGCGCGCATACCTCCATTTCGATGATTTTCGTGTGCTATTGCACACCATTTTTTGGGTGCTCCAGATTCCGACGTCAAAAATGCCAATTTTTTTGTGGACATCCGTCAAGACCTTGTTTATGCATCTAGTTGGCCCTCACGACCAGTCCGACCCATTTTAAAGGTCAAACGAGCCCTGAAGCGCGCATACCTCCATTTCGATGATTTTCGTGTGCTATTGCACACCATTTTTTGGGTGCTCCAGATTCCGACGTCAAAAATGCCAATTTTTTTGTGGACATCCGTCAAGACCTTGTTTATGCATCTAGTTGGCCCTCACGACCAGTCCGACCCATTTTAAAGGTCAAACGAGCCCTGAAGCGCGCATACCTCCATTTCGATGATTTTCGTGTGCTATTGCACACCATTTTTTGGGTGCTCCAGATTCCGACGTCAAAAATGCCAATTTTTTTGTGGACATCCGTCAAGACCTTGTTTATGCATCTAGTTGGCCCTCACGACCAGTCCGACCCATTTTAAAGGTCAAACGAGCCCTGAAGCGCGCATACCTCCATTTCGATGATTTTCGTGTGCTATTGCACACCATTTTTTGGGTGCTCCAGATTCCGACGTCAAAAATGCCAATTTTTTTGTGGACATCCGTCAAGACCTTGTTTATGCATCTAGTTGGCCCTCACGACCAGTCCGACCCATTTTAAAGGTCAAACGAGCCCTGAAGCGCGCATACCTCCATTTCGATGATTTTCGTGTGCTATTGCACACCATTTTTTGGGTGCTCCAGATTCCGACGTCAAAAATGCCAATTTTTTTGTGGACATCCGTCAAGACCTTGTTTATGCATCTAGTTGGCCCTCACGACCAGTCCGACCCATTTTAAAGGTCAAACGAGCCCTGAAGCGCGCATACCTCCATTTCGATGATTTTCGTGTGCTATTGCACACCATTTTTTGGGTGCTCCAGATTCCGACGTCAAAAATGCCAATTTTTTTGTGGACATCCGTCAAGACCTTGTTTATGCATCTAGTTGGCCCTCACGACCAGTCCGACCCATTTTAAAGGTCAAACGAGCCCTGAAGCGCGCATACCTCCATTTCGATGATTTTCGTGTGCTATTGCACACCATTTTTTGGGTGCTCCAGATTCCGACGTCAAAAATGCCAATTTTTTTGTGGACATCCGTCAAGACCTTGTTTATGCATCTAGTTGGCCCTCACGACCAGTCCGACCCATTTTAAAGGTCAAACGAGCCCTGAAGCGCGCATACCTCCATTTCGATGATTTTCGTGTGCTATTGCACACCATTTTTTGGGTGCTCCAGATTCCGACGTCAAAAATGCCAATTTTTTTGTGGACATCCGTCAAGACCTTGTTTATGCATCTAGTTGGCCCTCACGACCAGTCCGACCCATTTTAAAGGTCAAACGAGCCCTGAAGCGCGCATACCTCCATTTCGATGATTTTCGTGTGCTATTGCACACCATTTTTTGGGTGCTCCAGATTCCGACGTCAAAAATGCCAATTTTTTTGTGGACATCCGTCAAGACCTTGTTTATGCATCTAGTTGGCCCTCACGACCAGTCCGACCCATTTTAAAGGTCAAACGAGCCCTGAAGCGCGCATACCTCCATTTCGATGATTTTCGTGTGCTATTGCACACCATTTTTTGGGTGCTCCAGATTCCGACGTCAAAAATGCCAATTTTTTTGTGGACATCCGTCAAGACCTTGTTTATGCATCTAGTTGGCCCTCACGACCAGTCCGACCCATTTTAAAGGTCAAACGAGCCCTGAAGCGCGCATACCTCCATTTCGATGATTTTCGTGTGCTATTGCACACCATTTTTTGGGTGCTCCAGATTCCGACGTCAAAAATGCCAATTTTTTTGTGGACATCCGTCAAGACCTTGTTTATGCATCTAGTTGGCCCTCACGACCAGTCCGACCCATTTTAAAGGTCAAACGAGCCCTGAAGCGCGCATACCTCCATTTCGATGATTTTCGTGTGCTATTGCACACCATTTTTTGGGTGCTCCAGATTCCGACGTCAAAAATGCCAATTTTTTTGTGGACATCCGTCAAGACCTTGTTTATGCATCTAGTTGGCCCTCACGACCAGTCCGACCCATTTTAAAGGTCAAACGAGCCCCGAAGCGCGCATACCTCCCATTTCGACGATTTTCGTGTGCTATAATACACCATTTTTTTGGTGATACGCATTTCGACGTCAAAAAAGCCAAATATTTTTGTGGACGTCCGTCAAGACCTTGTCTATGCAGCCCGTTGGCCCTCACGGCCAGTTCTACCCACTTTAAAGGTCAAACGAGCCCCGAAGCGTGCATACCCCTTTTTCGACGATTTTCATATGCTATAGCACACCATTTTTTGGGTGATCCGGATTCTAATGTCAAAAATGTTGAAATTTTTTGTAGACGTCTGTAAAGACCCTGCATATGAATCCGGTTGGTGCTCACGGTCATTTCGACCCACTTTCAAGGTCAAACGAGACCTGAAGCACGCATACCCCCCATTTCGACGATTTTCGTGTGCTATAGCACACCATTTTTTGGGTGATCCAGATTCCGACGTCAAAAATGCCAATTTTTTTATGGACATCCGTCAAGACCTTGTTTATGCATCTGGTTGGACCTCACGACCAGTCGACCCATTTTAAAGGTCAAACTAGCCCTGAAGTGCGCATACCCCATTTCGACGATTTTCGTGTGCTATAGCACACCATTTTTTGTGTGATTAGGATTTCTACGTCAAAAATTCCAAAAATTTTTGTGGATGTTCGTAAAGACCTTGGATAAGCATCCGGTTGGTTTTCACCGCCACTCCGACCAATTTTCAAGGTCAAACGAGCCCCAAAACGCATACCCCTAATTTCAACGATTTTAGTGGACTATAGCACACCATTTTTTGGGTGATACAGATTTCGATGTTAAAAATACCAAAATTTTTTGTGAAGGTCCATCAAGACCTTGGCTATGCAGCCGGTTGGCCCTCACTGCCAGTCCAACCCATTTTCGAAGTCAAACGAGCCCCGAAGCGCGCTTACCTCTCATTTCGACGATTTTCGTGTGCTATAATACACCATTTTTTTGGTGATCCGCATTTCGACGTCAAAAAATCCAAAATTTTTTGTGGACGTCTGTCAAGACCTTATCTATGCAGCCCGTTGGCCCTCACAGCCAGTTCTACCCATTTTAAAGTTTAAACGAGCCCCAAAGCGTGCATACCCCTTATTTCGACGATTTTCATATGCTATAGCACACCATTTTTTGGGTGATCCGGATTCTGACGTCAAAAATGTTGAAATTTTTTGTGTACGTCTGTAAAGACCTTGGATATGCATCCGGTTGGTGCTCACGCTCATTTCGACCCATTTTCAAGGTCAAACGAGACCTGAAGCACGCATACCCCCCATTTCGACGATTTTCGTGTGCTATAGCACACCATTTTTTGGGTGATCCAGATTTCGACGTCAAAAATGCCAATTTTTTTATGGACATCTGTCAAGACCTTGTTTATGCATCCAGTTGGCCCTCACGACCAGTCCGACCCATTTAAAGGTCAAACTAGCCCTGAAGCGCGCATACCCCCATTTCGACGATTTTCGTGTGCCATAGCACACCATTTTTTGGGTGATCAGGATTTCTACGTCAAAAATTCAAAATTTTTTTGTGGATGTTCGTAACGACCTTGGATAAGCATCCGGTTGGTCTTCACCGCCACTCCGACCACTTTTCAAGGCCAAACGAGCCCCGAAACGCATACCCCTCATTTCAACGATTTTAGTGGACAATAGCACACCATTTTTTGGGTGATACAGATTTCGATGTTAAAAATACCAAAATTTTGTGTGAAGGTCCATCAAGACCTTGGCTATACAGCCGGTAGGCCCTCACTGCCAGTCCAACCCATTTTCGAGGTCAAACGGGCCCCGAAGCGCGCATACCTCCCATTTCGACGATTTTAGTGTGCTATCATACACCATTTTTTGGTGATCCGCATTTCGACGTCAAAAAAGCCAAAATTTTTTGTGGACGTCTGTCAAGACCTTGGCTATGCATCCCGTTGGCCCTCACGGCCAGTTCTACCCATTTTAAAGGTCAAACGAGCCCCGAAGCGTGCATACCCCTTTTTCGACGATTTTCATATGCTATAGCACACCATTTTTTGGGTGATCCAGATTCTGACATCAAAAATGTTGAATTTTTTTGTGGACGTCTGTAAAGACCTTGGATATGCATTCGGTTGGTGTTCACGGTCATTTCGACCCATTTTCAAGGTCAAACGAGACCTGAAGCACGCATACCCCCCATTTCGACGATTTTCGTGTGCTATAGCACACCATTTTTTGGGTGATCGAGATTCCGACGTCAAAAATGCCAATTTTTTTATGGACATCCTTCAAGACCTTGTTTATGCAGCTGGTTGGCCCTCACGACCAGTCCGACCCATTTTAAAGGTCAAACTAGCCCTGAAGCGCATACCCCCATTTAGACGATTTTTGTGTGCTATAGTACACCATTTTTTGGGTGAACAGGATTTCTACGTCAAAAATTCCAAAAAATTTTGTGGACGTTCGTAAGGATAAGCATCCGGTTGGTTTTCACAGCCACTCCGACCAATTTTCAAGGTCAAACGAGCCCCGAAATGCATACCCCTCATTTCGACGATTTTAGTGGGCTATAGCACACCATTTTTTGGGTGATACAGATTTCGATGTTAAAAATACCAAATTTTTTTGTGAAGTTCCATCAAGAACTTGGATATGCATCCGGTTGTCCCTCACAGCCAGTCCAACCCATTTTCGAGGTCAAACGAGCCCCGAAGCGCGCATACCTCCCATTTCGACGATTTTCGTGTGCTATCATACACCATTTTTTTGGAGATCCGCATTTCGACGTCAAAAAAGCCAAAATTTTTTGTGGACGTCTATCAAGACCTTGTACATGCATCCCATTGGCCCTCACGGCCAGTTCTACCCATTTTAAAGGTCAAACGAGCCCCGAAGCTTGCATACCCCTTATTTCGACGATTTTCATATGCTATAGCACACCATTTTTTGGGTGATCCGCATTTCGACGTCAAAAAATCCAAAATTTTTTGTGGACGTCCGTCAAGACCTTGTCTATGCAGCCCGTTGGCCCTCACGGCCAGTTCTACCCATTTTAAAGGTCAAACGAGCCCTGAAGCACGCATACCCCCCATTTCGACGATTTTCGTGGGCTATAATACACCATTTTTTGGGTGATCCGCATTTCGACGTCAAAAAATCCAAAATTTTTTGTGGACGTCCGTCAAGACCTTGTCTATGCAGCCCGTTGGCCCTCACGGCCAGTTCTACCCATTTTAAAGGTCAAACGAGCCCTGAAGCACGCATACCCCCCATTTCGACGATTTTCGTGGGCTATAATACACCATTTTTTGGGTGATCCGCATTTCGACGTCAAAAAATCCAAAATTTTTTGTGGACGTCCGTCAAGACCTTGTCTATGCAGCCCGTTGGCCCTCACGGCCAGTTCTACCCATTTTAAAGGTCAAACGAGCCCTGAAGCACGCATACCCCCCATTTCGACGATTTTCGTGGGCTATAATACACCATTTTTTGGGTGATCCGCATTTCGACGTCAAAAAATCCAAAATTTTTTGTGGACGTCCGTCAAGACCTTGTCTATGCAGCCCGTTGGCCCTCACGGCCAGTTCTACCCATTTTAAAGGTCAAACGAGCCCTGAAGCACGCATACCCCCCATTTCGACGATTTTCGTGGGCTATAATACACCATTTTTTGGGTGATCCGCATTTCGACGTCAAAAAATCCAAAATTTTTTGTGGACGTCCGTCAAGACCTTGTCTATGCAGCCCGTTGGCCCTCACGGCCAGTTCTACCCATTTTAAAGGTCAAACGAGCCCTGAAGCACGCATACCCCCCATTTCGACGATTTTCGTGGGCTATAATACACCATTTTTTGGGTGATCCGCATTTCGACGTCAAAAAATCCAAAATTTTTTGTGGACGTCCGTCAAGACCTTGTCTATGCAGCCCGTTGGCCCTCACGGCCAGTTCTACCCATTTTAAAGGTCAAACGAGCCCTGAAGCACGCATACCCCCCATTTCGACGATTTTCGTGGGCTATAATACACCATTTTTTGGGTGATCCGCATTTCGACGTCAAAAAATCCAAAATTTTTTGTGGACGTCCGTCAAGACCTTGTCTATGCAGCCCGTTGGCCCTCACGGCCAGTTCTACCCATTTTAAAGGTCAAACGAGCCCTGAAGCACGCATACCCCCCATTTCGACGATTTTCGTGGGCTATAATACACCATTTTTTGGGTGATCCGCATTTCGACGTCAAAAAATCCAAAATTTTTTGTGGACGTCCGTCAAGACCTTGTCTATGCAGCCCGTTGGCCCTCACGGCCAGTTCTACCCATTTTAAAGGTCAAACGAGCCCTGAAGCACGCATACCCCCCATTTCGACGATTTTCGTGGGCTATAATACACCATTTTTTGGGTGATCCGCATTTCGACGTCAAAAAATCCAAAATTTTTTGTGGACGTCCGTCAAGACCTTGTCTATGCAGCCCGTTGGCCCTCACGGCCAGTTCTACCCATTTTAAAGGTCAAACGAGCCCTGAAGCACGCATACCCCCCATTTCGACGATTTTCGTGGGCTATAATACACCATTTTTTGGGTGATCCGCATTTCGACGTCAAAAAATCCAAAATTTTTTGTGGACGTCCGTCAAGACCTTGTCTATGCAGCCCGTTGGCCCTCACGGCCAGTTCTACCCATTTTAAAGGTCAAACGAGCCCCGAAGCGCGCATACCTCCCATTTCGACGATTTTCGTGTGCTATAATACACCATTTTTTGGGTGATCCGCATTTCGACGTCAAAAAATCCAAAATTTTTTGTGGACGTCCGTCAAGACCTTGTCTATGCAGCCCGTTGGCCCTCACGGCCATTTCTACCCATTTTAAAGTTTAAACGAGCCCCAAAGTGTTCATACCCCTTATTTCGACGATTTTCATATGCTATAGCACACCATTTTTTGGTTGATCCGGATTCTGACGTCAAAAATGTTGAAATTTTTTGTGGACGTCTGTAAAGACGTTGGATATGCATCTGGTTGGTGCTCACGCTCATTACGACCCATTTTCAAGGTCAAACGAGACCTGAAGCACGCATACCCCCCCCATTTCAACGATTTTCGTGTGCTATAGCACACCATTTTTTGGGTGATCCAGATTCCGACGTAAAAAATGCCAATTTTTTTTACGGACATCTTTCAAGACCTTGTTTATGCATCCAGTTGGCCCTCACGACCAGTCCGACCCATTTAAAGGTCAAACTAGCCCTGAAGCGCGCATACCCCCATTTCGACGATTTTCGTGTGCCATAGCACACCATTTTTTGGGTGATCAGGATTTCTACGTAAAAAATTCCAAAATTTTTTGTGGACGTTCGTAATGACCTTGGATAAGCATCTGGTTGGTTTTCACAGCCACTCCGACCAATTTTCAAGGTCAAACGAGCCCGGAAACGCATACCCCTCATTTCGACGATTTTAGTGGGCTATAGCACACCATTTTTTGGGTGATACAGATTTCGATGTTAAAAATACCGAAATTTTTTGTGAAGGTCCATCAATACCTTGGATATGCAGCCGGTTGGCCCTCACTGCCAGTCCAACCCATTTTCGAGGTCAAACGAGCCCCGAAGCGCGCATACCTCCCATTTCGACGATTTTCGTGTGCTATAATACACCATTTTTTTGGTGATCCGCATTTCGACGTCAAAAAAGCCAAAATTTTTTGTGGACGTCCGTCAAGGCCTTGGCTATGCAGCCCGTTGGCCCTAATGGCTAGTTCTACCCATTTTAATGGTCAAATGAGCCCCGAAGCGTGCATACCCCTTATTTCGACGATTTTAATAAGCTATCGCACACCATTTTTTGGGTGATTGGGATTTTTACGTCAAAAATTCCAAATTTTTTTGTGGACGTTTGTAAAGACCTTGGATAAGCATCTGGTTGGTTTTCACAGCCACTCCGACCAATTTTCAAGGTCAAACGAGTCCCGAAACGCATACCTCTCATTTCAACGATTTTAGTGGGCTATAGCACACCATTTTTTGGGTGATACAGATTTCGATGTTAAAAATACCGAAATTTTGTGTGAAGTTCCATCAAGACCTTGTCTATACAGCTGGTTGTCCCTCACTGCCAGTCCAACCCATTTTCGAGGTCAAACGAGCCCGGAAGCGCGCATACCTCTCATTTCGACGATTTTCGTGTGCTATAATACACCATTTTTTGGGTGATCCGCATTTCGACGTCAAAAAATCCAAAATTTTTTGTGGACGTCCGTCAAGACCTTGTCTATGCAGCCCGTTGGCCCTCACGGCCAGTTCTACCCATTTTAAAGTTTAAACGAGCCCCAAAGTGTGCATACCCCTTATTTCGACGATTTTCATATGCTATAGCACACCATTTTTTGGTTGATCCCGATTCTGACGTCAAAAATGTTGAAATTTTTTGTGGACGTCTGTAAAGACGTTGGATATGCATCTGGTTGGTGCTCACGCTCATTTCGACCCATTTTCAAGGTCAAACGAGACCTGAAGCACGCATACCCCCCCCCATTTCAACGATTTTCGTGTGCTATAGCACACCATTTTTTGGGTGATCCAGATTCCGACGTCAAAAATGCCAATTTTTTTTACGGACATCTTTCAAGACCTTGTTTATGCATCCAGTTGGCCCTCACGACTAGTCCGACCCATTTAAAGGTCAAACTAGCCCTGAAGTACGCATACCCCCATTTCGACGATTTTCGTGTGCCATAGCACACCATTTTTTGGGTGATCAGGATTTCTACGTCAAAAATTCCAAAATTTTTTGTGGACGTTCGCAATGACCTTGGATAAGCATCTGGTTGGTTTTCACAACCACTCCGACCAATTTTCAAGGTCGAACGAGCCCCGAAACGCATACCCCTCATTTCGACGATTTTCGTGTGCCATAGCACACCATTTTTTGGGTGATCAGGATTTCTACGTCAAAAATTCCAAAATTTTTTGTGGACGTTCGTAATGACCTTGGATAAGCATCTGGTTGGTTTTCACAACCACTCCGACCAATTTTCAAGGTCAAACGAGCCCGGAAACGCATACCCCTCATTTCGACGATTTTAGTGGGCTATAGTACACCATTTTTTGGGTGATACAGATTTCGATGTTAAAAATACCGAAATTTTGTGTGAAGGTCCATCAAGACCTTGGTTATACAGCCGGTTGGGCCTCACTGCCAGTCCAACCCATTTTCGAGGTCAAACCGGCCCCGAAGCGCGCATACCTCACATTTCGACAATTTTCGTGTGCTATCATACACCATTTTTTTGGTAATCCGCATTTCGACGTCAAAAAAGCCAAATTTTTTTGTGGACGTCCATCAAGACCTTGTATATGCATCCCGTTGGCCCTCACGGCCAGCTCTACCCATTTTAAAGGTCAAACGAGCCCCGAAGCGTGCATACCCCTTATTTCGACGATTTTCATATGCTATAGCACACCATTTTTTGGGTGATCCGGATTCTGACGTCAAAAATGTTGAAATTTTTTGTGGACGTCTGTAAAGACCTTGGATATGCATCCGGTTGGTGCTCACGGTCATTTCGACCCATTTTCAAGGTCAAACGAGACCTGAAGCACGCATTCCCCCCATTTCGACGATTTTCGTGTGCTATAGCGCACCAATTTTGGGTGATCCAGATTCCGACGTCAAAAATGCCAATTTTTTTATGGACATCCGTCAAGACCTTGTTTATACATCTAGTTGGCCCTCACGACTAGTCCGACCCATTTTAAAGGTCAAACTAGCCCTGAAGCACGCATACCTCCATTTCGATGATTTTCGTGTGCCATAGCACACCATTTTTGGGTGATCAGGATTTCTACGTCAAAAATTCCAAAATTTTTTGTGGACGTTCGTAAAGACCTTGGATAAGCATCCGGTTGGTTTTCACAGCCACTCCGACCAATTTTCAAGGTCAAACGAGCCTGGAAACGCATACCCCTCAATTCGACGATTTTAGTGGGCTATAGCACATCATTTTTTGGGTGATACAGATTTCGATGTTAAAAATACCGAAATTTTTTGTGAAGGTCCATCAAGACCTTTGCTATGCAGCCGGTTGGCCCTCACTGCCAGTCCAACCCATTTTCGAGGTCAAACGGGCCCCGAAGCGCGCATACCTCCCATTTCGACGATTTGCGTGTGTTATCATACACCATTTTTTTGGTGATCCGCATTTCGACGTCAAAAAAGCCAAAATTTTTGTGGACGTCTGTCAAGACCTTGGCTATGCATCCCGTTGGCCCTCACGGCCAGTTCTACCCATTTTAAAGGTCAAACGAGCCCCGAAGCGTGCATACCCCTTATTTCGGCAATTTTCATATGCTATAGCACACCATTTTTTGGTTGATCAGAGTTCTGACGTCAAAAATGTTGAAATTTTTTGTGGACGTCTGTAAAGACCTTGGATATGCACCCGGTTGGTGCTCATGTCCAGTCCGACCCATTTTCAAGGTAAAACGAGACCTGAAGCATGCATACCCCCCATTTCGACGATTTTCGTGTGCTATAGCACACCATTTTTTGGGTGATCCAGACTCCGACGTCAAAAATGCAAAAAAATTTTGTGGCATACATCAAGACCTTGACTATGCAGCCGGTTGGCCCTCACAGCCAGTCCGACCCATTTTAAAGGTCAAACTAACCCTGAAGCGCGCATATCCCCCATTTCGACGATTTTCGTGTGCTGTAGCACATCATTTTTTTGGTGATCAGGATTTCTACGTCAAAAATTCCAAAAAATTTTGTGGACGTTCGTAAAGACCTTGGATAAGCATCCGGTTGGTTTTCACAGCCACTCCGACCAATTTTCAAGGTCAAACGAGCCCCGAAAGCATACCCCTCATTTCGACGATTTTAGTGGGCTATAGCACACCATTTTTTGGGTGATACAGATTTCGATGTTAAAAATACCAAAATTTTTTGTGAAGGTCCATCAAGACCTTGGCTATGCAGCTTATTGGTCCTCACTGCCAGTCCAACCCATTTTCGAGGTCAAACGAGCCCCGAAGCGCGCATACCTCCCATTTCGACCATTTTCGTGTGCTATAATACACCATTTTTTAGTGATCCGCATTTCGACGTCAAAAAAGCCAAAAATTTTTATGGACGTCCGTCAAGACCTTGGCTATGCATCCCGTTGGCCCTCACGGCCAGTTCTACCCATTTTAAAGGTCAAACCAGCCCCGAAGCGTGCATACCCCTTATTTCGACGATTTTCATATGCTATAGCTCACCATTTTTTAAGTGATCAGGATTCTGACGTCAAAAATGTTGAAATTTTTTGTGGACGTCTGTAAAGACCTCGGATATGCATCCGGTTGGTGCTCACGGTCATTTCGACCCATTTTCAAGGTCAAACGAGAACTGAAGCACGCATACCCCCCATTTCGACGATTTTCGTGTGTTATAGTACACCATTTTTTGGGTGATCCAGATTCCGACGTCAAAAATGCCAATTTTTTTATGGACATCTGTCAAGACCTTGTTTATGCAGCTGGTTGGCCCTCACGACCAGTCCGATCCATTTTAAAGGTCAAACTAGCCCTGAAACGCGCATACCCCCATTTCGACGATTTTCGTGTGCTATAAGCACACCATTTTTTGGGTGATCAGGATTTCTACGTCAAAAATTCCAAAATTTTTGTGGACATTCGTAAAGACCTTGGATAAGCTTCCGGTTGGTTTTCATAGCCACTCCGACCAATTTTAAAGGTCAAACGAGCCCCGAAACGCATACCCCTCATTTCGACGATTTTAGTGGGCTATAACACACCATTTTTTGGGTGATCCAGATTCCGACGTCAAAAATGCCAATTTTTTTATGGACATCCGTCAAGACCTTGTTTATGCAGCTGATTGGCCCTCACGTCCAGTCCGACCCATTTTAAAGGTCAAACTAGCCCTGAAGCGCGCATACCCCCATTTCGATGATTTTCGTGTGCCATAGCACACCGTTTTTGGGTGATCAGGATTTCTACGTCAAAAATTCCAAAATTTTTTGTGGACGTTCGTAAAGACCTTGGATAAGCATCCGGTTGGGTTTCACAGCCACTCCGACCAATTTTCAAGGTCAAACGAGCCCGGAAACGCATACCCCTCATTTCGACGATTTTAGTGGGCTATAGCACACCATTTTTTGGGTGATACAGATTTCGATGTTAAAAATACCGAAATTTTTTGTGAAGGTCCATCAAGACCTTGGCTATTCAGTCGGTTGGCCCTCACTGCCAGTCCAACCCATTTTGAGGTCAAACGAGCCCCGAAGCGCGCATACCTCCCATTTCGATGATTTTCGTGTGCTATAATACACCATTTTTTGGTGATCCGCATTTCGACGTCAAAAAAGCCAATTTTTTTGTGGACGTCCGTCAAGACCTTGGCTATGAATCCCGTTGTCCCTCACGGCCAATTCTACCCATTTTAAAGGTCAAACGAGCCCCGAAACGTGCATACCCCTTATTTCGGCGATTTTCTTATGCTATAGCACACCATTTTTTTGGTTGATCCGGATTCTCACGTTAAAAATGTTGAAATTTTTTGTGGACGTCTGTAAAGACCTTGGATATGCACCCGGTTGGTGCTCACGGCCAGTCCGGCCGATTTTCAAGGTC
Source organism: Solanum pennellii (assembly GCF_001406875.1). NCBI lineage: Eukaryota > Viridiplantae > Streptophyta > Magnoliopsida > Solanales > Solanaceae > Solanum > Solanum pennellii. Next base: position 255,060 of record NC_028639.1, on the reverse strand, counting down.
AAACGAAACCTGAAGCACGCATACCCCCCATTTCGATGATTTTCGTGTGCTATAGCACACCATTTTTTGGGTGATCCAGACTCCGACGTCAAAAATACCAAAAATTTTTGTGGACGTCCGTCAAGACCTTGACTATGCAGCCGGTTGGCCCTCAAAGCCAGTCCGACCCATTTTCGAGGTCAAACGAGCCCCGAAACGCTTACCCCTCATTTCGCAATTTAAATGGGCTATAGCACACCATTTTTTGGGTGATACAGATTTCGATGTTAAAAATACCGAAATTTTTTGTGAAGGTCCATCAAGACCTTGGGTATGCAGTCGGTTGGCCCTCACTTCCAGTCCAACCCATTTTCGAGGTCAAACGAGCCCCGAAGCGCGCATAACTCCCATTTCGACGATTTTCGTGTGCTATAATACACCATTTTTTTGTGATCCGCATTTCGACGTCAACAAGGCCAAAAATTTTTGTGGACGTCCGTCAAGACCTTGGCTATGCATCCCGTTGGCCCTCACGGCCAGTTCTACCCATCTTAAAGGTCAAACGACCATACCCATTATTTCGATGATTTGCATATGCTATAGCACACCAGTTTTTGAGTGATCCGGATTTTGACGTCAAAAATGTTGAAATTTTTTGTGGACGTCTATAAAGACCTTTGATATGCATTCAGTTGGTGCTCACGGTCATTTCAACCCATTTTCAAGGTCAAACAAGACCTGAAGCACGCATACCCCCCATTTCGACGATTTTCGTGTGCTATAGCACACCATTTTTTGGGTGATCCAGATTCCGACATCAAAAATGTCAATTTTTTTATGGACATCCGTCAAGACCTTGTTTATGCAGCTGGTTGTCCCTCACGACCAGTCCAACCCATTTTAAAGGTCAAACTAGTCCTGAAGCGCGCATACCCCCATTTCGACGATTTTCGTGTGCTATAGCACACCATTTTTTGGGTGATCAGGATTTCTACGTCAAAAATTCCAAAAATTTTTGTGGACGTTCGTAAAGACTCCGACCAATTTTCAAGGTCAAACGAGCCCCGAAACGCATACCCCTCATTTCGACGATTTTAGTGGGCTATAGCACACCATTTTTTGGGTGATACATATTTCGATGTTAAAAATATCGAAATTTTTTATGAAGGTCCATCAAGACCTTGGATATGCATCCGGTTGGCCCTCACTTCCTGTCCAACCCATTTTCAAGGTCAAACGAGCTCCGAAGCGCGCATACCTCCTATTTCAACGATTTTCGTGTGCTATAATACACCATTTTTTTGGTGGTCCGCATTTCGACGTCAAAAAAGCCAAAAATTTTTGTGGACGTCCGCCAAGACCTTGTCTATGCAGCCCGTTGGCCCTCACGGCTAGTTCTACCCATCTTAAAGGTCAAAAATGCCAAAAGTTTTTGTGCACGTTCGTAAAGACCTTGGATAAGCATCCGGTTGGTTTTCACAGCCACTCCGACCAATTTTCAAGGTTAAACGAGCCTCGAAACGCATACCCCTCATTTCGACGATTTTAGTGGGCTATAGCACACCATTTTTTGGGTGATACAGATTTCGATGTTAAAAATACCGAAATTTTTTGTGAAGGTCCATCAAGACCTTGGATATGCAGCGGGTTGGCCCTCACTTCCAGTCCAACCCATTTTCGAGGTCTAACGAGCCCCGAAGCGCGCATACCTCCCATTTCGACGATTTTCGTGTGCTATAATACACCATTTTTTTGGTGATCCGCATTTCGACGTCAAAAAAGCAAAAAAAATTTGTGGACGTCCGTCAAGACCTTGTCTATGCATCTCGTTGGCCCTCACGGCCAGTTCTACCCATTTTAAAGGTCAAACGAGCCCCGAAACGCATACCCCTCATTTCGATAATTTTCGTGTGCTATAGCACACCATTTTTTGGGTGATCCAGATTCCGACGTCAAAAATGCTATGGACATCCGCCAAGACCTTGTTTATGCATATGGTTGGCCCTCACGACCAATCCGACCCATTGTAAAGGTCAAACTAGCCCTGAAGCGCGCATACCCCCATTTCGACGATTTTCGTGGGCTATAGCACACCATTTTTTGGGTGATCAGGATTTCTACGTCAAAAGTTCCAAAAATTTTTGTGGACGTTCGAAAAGACCTTGAATAAGCATCCGGTTGGTTTTCACAGCCACTCCGACCAATTTTAAAGGTCAAACGAGCCCCGAAACGCATACCCCTCATTTCGACAATTTTCGTGTGCTATAGCACAACATTTTTTGGGTGATCTAGATTCCGACGTCAAAAATGCCAATTTTTTATGGACATCCGTCAAGACCTTGTTTAGGCAGCTGGTTGTCCTTCACGACCAGTCCGACCCATTTTAATGGTCAAACTAGCCCTGAAGCGCGCATAACCCCATTTCGACGATTTTCGTGTGCTATAGCACACCATTTTTTGGGTGATCAGGATTTCTACGTCAAAAATTCTAAAAACTTTTGTGGACGTTCGTAAAGCCCTTGGATAAGCATCCGGTTGGTTTTCCCAGCCACTCCGACCAATTTTAAAGGTCAAACGAGCCCCGAAATGCATACCCCTCATTTCGACGATTTTCGTGTGCTATAGCACACCATTTTTTGGGTGATCAGGATTTCTACGTCAAAAATTCTAAAAACTTTTGTGGACGTTCGTAAAGACCTTGGATAAGCATCCGGTTTGTTTTCACAGCCACTCCGACCAATTTTAAAGGTCAAACGAGCCCCGAAATGCATACCCCTCATTTCGACGATTTTAGTGGGCTATAGCACACCATTTTTTGGGTGATATAGATTTCGATGTTAAAAATACCGAAGTTTTTTGTGAAGGTCCATCAAGACCTTGGCTATGCATCCGGTTGGCCCTCACTTCCAGTCCAATCCATTTTCAAGGTCAAACGAGCCCCGAAGCGCGCCTACCTCCCATTTTGACGATTTTCGTGTGCTATAATACACTATTCTTTTGGTGATCCGCATTTCGACGTCAAAAAAGCCAAAAGTTTTTGTGGAAGTCCGTCAAGACCTTGGCTATGCATCCCGTTGGCCCTCACGGCCAGTTCTACCAATTTTAAAGGTCAAACGAGCCCCGAAGCGTGCATACCCCTTATTTCGACGATTTTCATATGTTATAGCACACCATTTTTTGGTTGATCTAGATTTCTGACGTCAAAAATGTTGAAATTTTTTGTTGAAGTCTGTAAATACCTTGGATATACATCCGTTTGGTTCTCACGGTCATTTCGACCCATTTTCAAGGTCAAACGAGACCTGAAACACGCATACCCCCCATTTCGACGATTTTCGTGTGTTATAGCACACCATTTTTTTGGGTGATCCAGATTCCGATGTCAAAAATGCCAATTTTTTTATGGACATCCGTCAAGACCTTTTTTATGCAGCTGGTTGGCCCTCACGACCAGTCCGACCCATTTTAAAGGTCAAACAAGCCCTAAGCGCCCATACCCCCATTTCGATGATTTTCGTGTGCTATAGCACACCATTTTTTGGGTAATCAGGATTTCTACGTCAAAAATTCCAAAAATTTTTGTGGACATTCGTAAAGACCTTGGATAAGCTTCCGGTTGGTTTTCACAGCCACTCCGACCAATTTTCAAGGTCAAACGAGCCCCGAAACGTATACCCTTCATTTCGACGATTTTAGTGGGCTATAGCACACCATTTTTTGGGTGATCCGGATTCTGACGTCAAAAATGTTGAAATTTTTTGTGGACGTCTGTAAAGACCTTGGATATGCATCCGGTTTGTGCTCACGGTCATTTCTACCCATTTTCAAGGTCAAACGAGACCTGAAGCACGCATACCCCCATTTCGACGATTTTCGTGTGCTATAGCACACCATTTTTTGGGTGATCCAGATTCCGACGTCAAAAATGCCAATTTTTTATGGACATCCGTCAAGACCTTGTTTATGCAGCTGGTTTCACGATCAATCCGAGCCATTTTAAAGGTCAAACTAGCCATGTAGGGCGCATACCCCCATTTCGACGATTTTCGTGTGCTATAGCACACCATTTTTTGGGTGATCAGGATTTCTACGTCAAAAATTCCAAAAATTTTTGTGGATGTTCGTAAAGACCTTGGATAAGCATCCGGTTGGTTTTCACAGCCACTCCGACCAATTTTCAAGGTCAAACGAGCCCCGAAACGCATACCCCTCAATTTGACGATTTTAGTGGGCTATAGCACACCTTTTTTTGGGTGATACAGATTTCGATGTTAAAAATACCGAAATTTTTTGTGAAGGTCCATCAAGACCTTGGCTATGCAGCCGGGTGGCCCTCACTTCCAGTCCAACCCATTTTCAAGGTCAAACGAGCCCCGAAGCGCGCCTACCTCCCATTTCGACGATTTTCATGTGCTATAATAAACCATTTTTTTGGTGATTCGCATTTCGACGTCAAAAAAGCCAAAAAATTTTGAGTACGTCCGTCAAGACCTTGGCTATGCATCCCGTTGGCCCTCACAGCCAGTTCTACCCATTTTAAAGGTCAAACGAGCCCCGAAGCGTGCATACCCCTTATTTCGACGATTTTCATATGTTATAGCACACCATTTTTTGGTTGATCCGGATTTCTGACGTCAAAAATGTTAAAATTTTTTGTGGACGTCTGTAAAGACCTTGGATATGCACCCGGTTGGTGCTCACGTCCAGTCCGACCCATTTTCAAGGTCAAACGAGACCTGAAGCACGCAAACCCCCCATTTCGACGATTTTCGTGTGCTATAGCACACCATTTTTTGGGTGATCCAGACTCCGACGTCAAAAATGCCAAAAAATTTTGTGGACGTCCGTCAAGACCTTGACTATGCATCCGGGTGGCCCTCACAGCCAGTTCGAGCCATTTTAAAGGTCAAACTAGCCCTGAAGGGCGCATACCCCCATTTCGACGATTTTCGTGTGCTATAGCACACCATTTTTTGGGTGATCCAGACTCCGACGTCAAAAATGCCAAAAAATTTTGTGGACGTCCGTCAAGACCTTGACTATGCATCCGGTTGGCCCTCACAGCCAGTTCGAGCCATTTTAAAGGTCAAACTAGCCCTGAAGGGCGCATACCCCCATTTCGACGATTTTCGTGTGCTATAGCACACCATTTTTTGGGTGATCAGGATTTCTACGTCAAAAATTCCAAAAATTTTTGTGGACGTTAGTAAAGACCTTGGATAAGCAACCGGTTGGTTTTCACAGCCAATCTGACCAATTTTCAAGGTCAAATGAGCCCCGAAACGCATACCCCTCATTTCGACGATTTTAGTGGGCTATAGCACACCATTTTTTGGGTGATACAGATTTCGATGTTAAAAATACCAAAATTTTTTGTGAAGGTCCATCAAGACCTTGGCTATGCAGCCGGTTGGCCCTCACTGCCAGTCCAACCCATTTTCGAGGTCAAACGAGCCCCGAAGCGCGCATACCTCCCATTTCAACGATTTTCATGTGCTATAATACACCCTTTTTAGGGTGATCTGCATTTCGACTTCAAAAAAGCCAAAAAAATTTGTGGACGTCCTTCAAGACCTTGGCTATGCAGCCCGTTGGCCCTCACGGCCAGTTCTACCCATTTTAAAGGTCAAACGAGCCCCGAAGCGTGCATACCCCTTAATTCGACGATTTTTATATGCTAAAGCACACCATTTTTTGGGTGATCCGGATTCTGACGTCAAAATGTTGAAATTTTTTATGGACGTCTGTAAAGACCTTGGATATGCATCCGTTTGGTGCTCACGGTCATTTCGACCCATTTTCAAGGTCAAACGAGACCTGAAGCACGCATACCCCCCATTTTGTCGATTTTCGTGTGCTATAGCACACGAAAATCGTCAAAATGGGGGGTATGCGTGCTTCAGGCCTCGTTTGACCTTGAAAATGGGTCGAAATGACCGTGAGCACCAAACGGATGCATATCCAAGGTCTTTACAGACGTCCATAAAAAATTTCAACATTTTGACGTCAGAATCCGGATCACCCAAAAAATGGTGTGCTATAGCACACGAAAATCGTCAAAATGGGGGGTATGCGTGCTTCAGGCCTCGTTTGACCTTGAAAATGGGTCGAAATGACCGTGAGCACCAAACGGATGCATATCCAAGGTCTTTACAGACGTCCATAAAAAATTTCAACATTTTGACGTCAGAATCCGGATCACCCAAAAAATGGTGTGCTATAGCACACGAAAATCGTCAAAATGGGGGGTATGCGTGCTTCAGGCCTCGTTTGACCTTGAAAATGGGTCGAAATGACCGTGAGCACCAAACGGATGCATATCCAAGGTCTTTACAGACGTCCATAAAAAATTTCAACATTTTGACGTCAGAATCCGGATCACCCAAAAAATGGTGTGCTATAGCACACGAAAATCGTCAAAATGGGGGGTATGCGTGCTTCAGGCCTCGTTTGACCTTGAAAATGGGTCGAAATGACCGTGAGCACCAAACGGATGCATATCCAAGGTCTTTACAGACGTCCATAAAAAATTTCAACATTTTGACGTCAGAATCCGGATCACCCAAAAAATGGTGTGCTATAGCACACGAAAATCGTCAAAATGGGGGGTATGCGTGCTTCAGGCCTCGTTTGACCTTGAAAATGGGTCGAAATGACCGTGAGCACCAAACGGATGCATATCCAAGGTCTTTACAGACGTCCATAAAAAATTTCAACATTTTGACGTCAGAATCCGGATCACCCAAAAAATGGTGTGCTATAGCACACGAAAATCGTCAAAATGGGGGGTATGCGTGCTTCAGGCCTCGTTTGACCTTGAAAATGGGTCGAAATGACCGTGAGCACCAAACGGATGCATATCCAAGGTCTTTACAGACGTCCATAAAAAATTTCAACATTTTGACGTCAGAATCCGGATCACCCAAAAAATGGTGTGCTATAGCACACGAAAATCGTCAAAATGGGGGGTATGCGTGCTTCAGGCCTCGTTTGACCTTGAAAATGGGTCGAAATGACCGTGAGCACCAAACGGATGCATATCCAAGGTCTTTACAGACGTCCATAAAAAATTTCAACATTTTGACGTCAGAATCCGGATCACCCAAAAAATGGTGTGCTATAGCACACGAAAATCGTCAAAATGGGGGGTATGCGTGCTTCAGGCCTCGTTTGACCTTGAAAATGGGTCGAAATGACCGTGAGCACCAAACGGATGCATATCCAAGGTCTTTACAGACGTCCATAAAAAATTTCAACATTTTGACGTCAGAATCCGGATCACCCAAAAAATGGTGTGCTATAGCACACGAAAATCGTCAAAATGGGGGGTATGCGTGCTTCAGGCCTCGTTTGACCTTGAAAATGGGTCGAAATGACCGTGAGCACCAAACGGATGCATATCCAAGGTCTTTACAGACGTCCATAAAAAATTTCAACATTTTGACGTCAGAATCCGGATCACCCAAAAAATGGTGTGCTATAGCACACGAAAATCGTCAAAATGGGGGGTATGCGTGCTTCAGGCCTCGTTTGACCTTGAAAATGGGTCGAAATGACCGTGAGCACCAAACGGATGCATATCCAAGGTCTTTACAGACGTCCATAAAAAATTTCAACATTTTGACGTCAGAATCCGGATCACCCAAAAAATGGTGTGCTATAGCACACCATTTTTTGGGTGATCCGGATTCTGACGTCAAAATGTTGAAATTTTTTATGGACGTCTGTAAAGACCTTGGATATGCATCCGTTTGGTGCTCACGGTCATTTCGACCCATTTTCAAGGTCAAACGAGACCTGAAGCACGCATACCCCCCATTTTGACGATTTTCGTGTGCTATAGCACACCATTTTTTGAGTGATCCAGATTCCAACGTCAAAAATGCAAATTTTTTTATGGACATCCGTCAAGACCTTGTTTATGCAGCTGGTTGGCCCTCACGACCAGTACGATCCATTTTAATGGTCAAACTAGCCCTGAAGCGCGCATACCCCCATTTCGACGATTTTCTTGTGCTATAGCACACAATTTTTTGGGTGATCAGGATTTCTACGTCAAAAATTCCAATCAATTTTGTGGACGTTCGTAAGGATAAGCATCCGGTTGGTTTTCACAGCCACTCTGACCAATTTTCAAGGTCAAACGAGCCCCGAAACGCATACCCCTCATTTCGACGATTTTAGTGGGCTATATCACACCATTTTTTGGGTGATACAGATTTCGATGTTAAAAATACCGAAATTTTTTGTGAAGGTCCATCAAGACCTTGGCTATGCAGCCGGTTGGCCCTCACTACCAGTCCAACCCATTTTCAAGGTCAAACGAGCCCCGAAGCGCGCATACCTCCCATTTCGACGATTTTCGTGTGCTATAATACCCCTTTTTTTGGTGATCCGCATTTCGACGTCAACAAAGCCAAAAATTTTTGGGGACGTCCGTCAAGACCTTGGCTATGCAGTTCGTTGTCCCTCACAGCCAGTTCGAACCATTTTAAAGGTCATACGAGCCCCGAAGCGCGCATACCTCTCATTTCGACGATTTTCGTGTGCTATAATACCCCTTTTTTTGGTGATCCGCATTTCGACGTCAACAAAGCCAAAAATTTTTGGGGACGTCCGTCAAGACCTTGGCTATGCAGTTCGTTGTCCCTCACAGCCAGTTCGAACCATTTTAAAGGTCATACGAGCCCCGAAGCGCGCATACCTCTCATTTCGACGATTTTCGTGTGCTATAATACCCCTTTTTTTGGTGATCCGCATTTCGACGTCAACAAAGCCAAAAATTTTTGGGGACGTCCGTCAAGACCTTGGCTATGCAGTTCGTTGTCCCTCACAGCCAGTTCGAACCATTTTAAAGGTCATACGAGCCCCGAAGCGCGCATACCTCTCATTTCGACGATTTTCGTGTGCTATAATACCCCTTTTTTTGGTGATCCGCATTTCGACGTCAACAAAGCCAAAAATTTTTGGGGACGTCCGTCAAGACCTTGGCTATGCAGTTCGTTGTCCCTCACAGCCAGTTCGAACCATTTTAAAGGTCATACGAGCCCCGAAGCGCGCATACCTCTCATTTCGACGATTTTCGTGTGCTATAATACCCCTTTTTTTGGTGATCCGCATTTCGACGTCAACAAAGCCAAAAATTTTTGGGGACGTCCGTCAAGACCTTGGCTATGCAGTTCGTTGTCCCTCACAGCCAGTTCGAACCATTTTAAAGGTCATACGAGCCCCGAAGCGCGCATACCTCTCATTTCGACGATTTTCGTGTGCTATAATACCCCTTTTTTTGGTGATCCGCATTTCGACGTCAACAAAGCCAAAAATTTTTGGGGACGTCCGTCAAGACCTTGGCTATGCAGTTCGTTGTCCCTCACAGCCAGTTCGAACCATTTTAAAGGTCATACGAGCCCCGAAGCGCGCATACCTCTCATTTCGACGATTTTCGTGTGCTATAATACCCCTTTTTTTGGTGATCCGCATTTCGACGTCAACAAAGCCAAAAATTTTTGGGGACGTCCGTCAAGACCTTGGCTATGCAGTTCGTTGTCCCTCACAGCCAGTTCGAACCATTTTAAAGGTCATACGAGCCCCGAAGCGCGCATACCTCTCATTTCGACGATTTTCGTGTGCTATAATACCCCTTTTTTTGGTGATCCGCATTTCGACGTCAACAAAGCCAAAAATTTTTGGGGACGTCCGTCAAGACCTTGGCTATGCAGTTCGTTGTCCCTCACAGCCAGTTCGAACCATTTTAAAGGTCATACGAGCCCCGAAGCGCGCATACCTCTCATTTCGACGATTTTCGTGTGCTATAATACCCCTTTTTTTGGTGATCCGCATTTCGACGTCAACAAAGCCAAAAATTTTTGGGGACGTCCGTCAAGACCTTGGCTATGCAGTTCGTTGTCCCTCACAGCCAGTTCGAACCATTTTAAAGGTCATACGAGCCCCGAAGCGCGCATACCTCTCATTTCGACGATTTTCGTGTGCTATAATACCCCTTTTTTTGGTGATCCGCATTTCGACGTCAACAAAGCCAAAAATTTTTGGGGACGTCCGTCAAGACCTTGGCTATGCAGTTCGTTGTCCCTCACAGCCAGTTCGAACCATTTTAAAGGTCATACGAGCCCCGAAGCGCGCATACCTCTCATTTCGACGATTTTCGTGTGCTATAATACCCCTTTTTTTGGTGATCCGCATTTCGACGTCAACAAAGCCAAAAATTTTTGGGGACGTCCGTCAAGACCTTGGCTATGCAGCCGGTTGGCCCTCACTACCAGTCCAACCCATTTTCAAGGTCAAACGAGCCCCGAAGCGCGCATACCTCCCATTTCGACGATTTTCGTGTGCTATAATACACCTTTTTTTGGTGATCCGCATTTCGACGTCAAAAAAGCCAAAAATTTTTGTGGACGTCCGTCAAGACCTTGGCTATGCAGTTCGTTGTCCCTCACAGCCAGTTCTACCCATTTTAAAGGTCATACGAGCCCCGAAGCGTGCATACCCTTTGTTTCGACGATTTTCATATGCTATAGCACACCATTTTTTTTGGGTAATACGGATTACGACGTCAAAAATGCTAAAATTTTTTGTGGAGGTTCGTCAAGACCTTGGATATGCATCCGGTTGGTGCTCACGGTCATTTCGACCCATTTTCAAGGTCAAACGAGACCTGAAGCACGCATACCCCCCATTTCGACGATTTTCGTGTGCTATAGCACACCATTTTTCGGGTGATCCAGATTCCGACGTCAAAAATGCCAATTTTTTTATGGACATCCGTCAAGACCTTGTTTATGCAGCAGGTTGGCCCTCACAGCCAGTCCGACATATTTTAAAGGTCAAAAGAGTCCCGAAGAGCGCATATCCCCCATTTCGACGATTTTCGTGTGCTATAGCACAACCTTTTTTTGGAGATTCAGATTTCGACGTCAAAAATGCCAAAAAATTTTGTGGACGTCCGTCAAGACTTTGGCTATGCTGCCTCTTGTCCTTCACGGCCAGTCCGACCCATTTTCAAGTTAAAACGAGCGTCGAAGTGCGCATACCCCCTATTTCATCGATTTTCGTGTGCTATAGCACACCATTTTTTTAGTAATCCGGATTCCGACGTCAAAACTGCAGAAATTTTTTGTGAACATCAGTCAAGACCTTGGATATGCATCTGGTTGTCCCTCAAAGCCAGTTCGACCCATTTTCAAGGTCAAACGAGCCCTTAAGCGCGCATACCTCCCAATTCATCGATTATCATGTTCAATAGCACACCATTTTTTGGGTCTCCGGATTCCAAAATCAAAAATGCCAAAAAAAATTGTGGACGTCCATGAAGACCTTGGCTATGCAGCCGGTTGGCCCTCATGACAAGTTCGACCCATTTTCAAGGTCAAACGAGCCGCAAAGCGCGCAATACCCCCCATTTCATCGATTTTCGTGTGCTATAGCACACTACTTTTTGGTGATCCAGATTCCAACATCTAAAATGTTGAATTTTTTTGTGGACGTCCGTCACGACCTGGCTATGCAGCCGATTGGCCCTCACGGCCATTTCGACGCATTTTCAAGGTCAAACGAGTCCTGAAGAGCGCATATCCCCCATTTCGATGATTTTCATGAGCTATAGAACACCAGTTTTTGGGTAATCCAGATTCCGACGTCAAAAATGTCAAAAACTTTTGTGGACGTCCGTCAAGACCTTGGCTCTGCATCCGGTTGGCCCTCACGGTGAGTCTGACCCATTTTAATTGTCAAACGAGCCCCGAAGCATGCATACCTCTATTTCAATGATTTTCGTGTGCTATAGCGCACTATTTTTTTGGAGATCCAAATTCCGACGTCAAAAATGTCAAAATTTATTGTGACATATGTTAAGACCTTGGCTATGCAGCCGGTTGGCCCTCACGGCCAGTCTGATCCATTTTCAAGGTCAAATGAGCCCTGAAGCGCGTATACCCCCATTTTGATGATTTTCGTGTGCTAAAGCACACCATTTTTTTGGTGATCCAAATTCCGGCGTCAAAACTTCCAAAATTTTCTGTGGACTTCCATAAAGACCTTGTATATGGAGTCGGTTGGCCCTTACGGCCAGTCCGACCCATTTTAACGGTCAAACGAGTCCCGAAGAGCGTATACCCCCTATTTTGACAATATTCATGTGCATAGCACACCAATTTTTTGGAGCTCTGGATTTTGACGTCAAAAATATCAAAATATTTTGTGGACATCCATCAAGACCTTGGCTATACAGCCGGTTGGCCTTCACTGCCAGTTCGACCCATTTTCAAGGTCAAACGAGCCCCGAAGCGCGCATACCACCATTATCGTTGATTTTCGTGTGCTATAGCACATCATTTTTTTGGTGATCCAGATTTTGACGTGAAAAATGCCAAAAGTTTTTGTGGACGTCCATCAAGACCTTGGTGATGAATCTGGTTGGCGCAGTCCGACCCATTTTAATGGTCAAACGCTCCTTGAAGAGCGCATACCCCCCATTTTGACGATTTTCATGTGTTGTAGCACACCATTTTTTTGGAGATCGCATTCCGACGTCAAAAATGCCAAAATTTATTATGGACGTCCGTCAAGGCCTTGTCTATGTAGTCGGTTGGCCCTTCCGACAAGTCCGACCCATTTTCAAGGTCAAACGAGCCTCGAAGCGCGAATACCCCCATTTTATCGATTTTCATGTGCTATAGCACACTATTTTTTGGGTGATCCAGATTCTGACGTCAAAAATACCAAAAATTTTTGTGGACGTCCGTCAAGACCTTGGCTATGCAGCCGATTTGCCATCACGGCCAGTCCGACCCATTTTCAAGGTCAAACGAGCCCCGAAGAGCATACACCCCCCCCCATTTCGTCGATTTTCGTGTGCTATAGCACACTTTTTTTTTTGAGATCCGAATTCCGAAGTCAAACATGCCAAACGTTTTTGTGGACGTTCGTCAAGACCTTGGCTATGCAGCCGATTTGCCATCACGGCCAGTCCGACCCATTTTCAAGGTCAAACGAGCCCCGAAGCGCGCATACACCCATTTCGACGATTTTGGTGTGCTATAGCACACCATTTTTTGGGTGATCCGGATTCCGACGTCAAAAATGCCAAATTTTTTCGTGGACGTCCGTCAAGACCTTGGCTATGCAGCCGATTTGCCATCACGGCCAGTCCGACCCATTTTCAAGGTCAAACGAGCCCCGAAGCGCGCATACACCCATTTCGACGATTTTGGTGTGCTATAGCACACCATTTTTTGGGTGATCCGGATTCCGACGTCAAAAATGCCAAATTTTTTCGTGGACGTCCGTCAAGACCTTGGCTATGCAGCCGATTTGCCATCACGGCCAGTCCGACCCATTTTCAAGGTCAAACGAGCCCCGAAGCGCGCATACACCCATTTCGACGATTTTGGTGTGCTATAGCACACCATTTTTTGGGTGATCCGGATTCCGACGTCAAAAATGCCAAATTTTTTCGTGGACGTCCGTCAAGACCTTGGCTATGCAGCCGATTTGCCATCACGGCCAGTCCGACCCATTTTCAAGGTCAAACGAGCCCCGAAGCGCGCATACACCCATTTCGACGATTTTGGTGTGCTATAGCACACCATTTTTTGGGTGATCCGGATTCCGACGTCAAAAATGCCAAATTTTTTCGTGGACGTCCGTCAAGACCTTGGCTATGCAGCCGATTTGCCATCACGGCCAGTCCGACCCATTTTCAAGGTCAAACGAGCCCCGAAGCGCGCATACACCCATTTCGACGATTTTGGTGTGCTATAGCACACCATTTTTTGGGTGATCCGGATTCCGACGTCAAAAATGCCAAATTTTTTCGTGGACGTCCGTCAAGACCTTGGCTATGCAGCCGATTTGCCATCACGGCCAGTCCGACCCATTTTCAAGGTCAAACGAGCCCCGAAGCGCGCATACACCCATTTCGACGATTTTGGTGTGCTATAGCACACCATTTTTTGGGTGATCCGGATTCCGACGTCAAAAATGCCAAATTTTTTCGTGGACGTCCGTCAAGACCTTGGCTATGCAGCCGATTTGCCATCACGGCCAGTCCGACCCATTTTCAAGGTCAAACGAGCCCCGAAGCGCGCATACACCCATTTCGACGATTTTGGTGTGCTATAGCACACCATTTTTTGGGTGATCCGGATTCCGACGTCAAAAATGCCAAATTTTTTCGTGGACGTCCGTCAAGACCTTGGCTATGCAGCCGATTTGCCATCACGGCCAGTCCGACCCATTTTCAAGGTCAAACGAGCCCCGAAGCGCGCATACACCCATTTCGACGATTTTGGTGTGCTATAGCACACCATTTTTTGGGTGATCCGGATTCCGACGTCAAAAATGCCAAATTTTTTCGTGGACGTCCGTCAAGACCTTGGCTATGCAGCCGATTTGCCATCACGGCCAGTCCGACCCATTTTCAAGGTCAAACGAGCCCCGAAGCGCGCATACACCCATTTCGACGATTTTGGTGTGCTATAGCACACCATTTTTTGGGTGATCCGGATTCCGACGTCAAAAATGCCAAATTTTTTCGTGGACGTCCGTCAAGACCTTGGCTATGCAGCCGATTTGCCATCACGGCCAGTCCGACCCATTTTCAAGGTCAAACGAGCCCCGAAGCGCGCATACACCCATTTCGACGATTTTGGTGTGCTATAGCACACCATTTTTTGGGTGATCCGGATTCCGACGTCAAAAATGCCAAATTTTTTCGTGGACGTCCGTCAAGACCTTGGCTATGCAGCCGATTTGCCATCACGGCCAGTCCGACCCATTTTCAAGGTCAAACGAGCCCCGAAGCGCGCATACACCCATTTCGACGATTTTGGTGTGCTATAGCACACCATTTTTTGGGTGATCCGGATTCCGACGTCAAAAATGCCAAATTTTTTCGTGGACGTCCGTCAAGACCTTGGCTATGCAGCCGATTTGCCATCACGGCCAGTCCGACCCATTTTCAAGGTCAAACGAGCCCCGAAGCGCGCATACACCCATTTCGACGATTTTGGTGTGCTATAGCACACCATTTTTTGGGTGATCCGGATTCCGACGTCAAAAATGCCAAATTTTTTCGTGGACGTCCGTCAAGACCTTGGCTATGCAGCCGATTTGCCATCACGGCCAGTCCGACCCATTTTCAAGGTCAAACGAGCCCCGAAGAGCATACACCCCCCCCCATTTCGTCGATTTTCGTGTGCTATAGCACACTTTTTTTTTTGAGATCCGAATTCCGAAGTCAAAAATGCCAAACGTTTTTGTGGACGTTCGTCAAGACCTTGGCTATGCAACCAGTTGGCGTTCACGTCCAGTCCGATCCATTTTCAAAGTCAAACGAGCCCCGAAGCGCGCATACACCCATTTCGACGATTTTGGTGTGCTATAGCACACCATTTTTTGGGTGATCCAGATTCCGACCTCTAAAATGCCGAAATTTTTTGTGGACGTCCGTCAAGACCTTGGCTATGCAGTCGGTTAGCACTGACGGTCGTCCGACCCATTTTAAAGGTCAAACAAGCCCCGAAGCACGCTTTGACCGCCACATCTATGGGCTAATACACACGAAAAATTGAGGAAATTGTGCGATTCCTAAAAAAGAATTTGTAGATGCGGAATGGGCGTGAAAAAAATATTTTGAGTATACCAGATGGCTTACAAACTCAATACGGTGGTCCTCATAAATTTTTTGAGAATTTCTTTTTGGGTGCTCCTCGTGCCTGATCTATGAGCTAATACATACGAAAAATTGTAAAATCTACGCGATTCATTGTAAAGGGCACATAGATGCGAAAATGGAAAAAATGGTGTCAATATACATGATTGTTCTCCAACTCAAATGGTTCCTCGTGGATTTACGAGGATATGCGATTCTGACGATTTTTGGATGGAATCTTTTGTAGGCATTCATGATGACCTATTTAATGGCATTCGTGATTTAGAAGAGCAAACGTAAACATTTTCAAGTTCAAACAACACCCAGAACGAGAAACACCATCTTTTTCCATTTTTATGTGATATAAGCCATGATTTTGAGTGATTTATGACTCCCGACAATTCCTTATAGACGTCCATGACGATCTATTTAATGACATGTATTGGTTTGAAGGAAAAAACTTCGGCATTTTCAAATTCAAACAAAGCATATAACAAAAAAATATCATTTTCTCCATTTCTCGTGTGCTATGGTTCATGAATATTGAGTGACATGTGATACCGACAGGTTTTTGGCCAAAATTCTTTTGGACATCCATGACGACCTTATTAATGGCGTGTATTGGTTCGCAGGGACAAACATTGACATTTTTAAGTCCAAATGAGGCCCATAATGGGAATTGATAAGGTTAGTGCATTTTGAGCGTTGGTGCGTTGGGTTATTCTTTAGAGTCAATGTAATTCATCACATAGTGCAAAGGGCATTTTCATAATCCAACTTTGTATGCAAGTTGACAAGGTTAGTGCATTTTGAGCGTTGGTGCGTTGGTTTATTCTTTAGATTCAATGTAATTCATCACATAGTGCAAAGGGCATTTTCATAATCCAACTTTGTACTTTGATCGTTTCCACTTTTAATAATAATAATAATATATGATGATATGACAGGGTAAGCCAGCAGTAGATATCTCAAGCTTGTTTTGTCCTAAAGAGTGAATGGAATTCTCTTGACATAGCAAAAGACTATGGTCATTCACAGCTTTGGATTTTTTGTATGGTTCCTTGACATATGAGCCATCAAGTGTGTTGGCAATGAGAGATGGGCAAAAGCTTTAGCTCGCCATCAGATCTGCCTTCACTTGATAGTAGAACTCATGATCCAACAAGCCCTTTATAGCGAGCGTAAGAGATTATAAGTAAGAAAATCACAGCACAGATGATGCCGCTAACGGCTACCACCTGCACACCATTAAAACAAATATTAACCAAGTAGCTAGTTTATTTTCCCATAAAGGTGTGGTAACCAGACAACAATACTAGAGCTGGTCAGAACTAAGATGTATCAAACTTACCCATTTAAACATGTAACCATGTTCCTCATTCCAAGAATATGGAATGTTCATCCCGAAAATTCCAGCGATCAAAGAGTAGATAGACAAACAGACAGTTCCTGAACTGAGAAAGAGTTCTAACTGCAGCAAGCATTGACAAAAGCCCATGAACATAGAGACAACTGTCATAGTGAGTTTAATTGAGATTGTATATAACACAATTAGAAGAAAACGACAATAGAAGATTAGGTAGGTAATTAAGATATGCAAATGCAGAGCACCTGAATGAGCTGATTTCGATGATTGTCCAGCTGAAATAAGAAATGTAAGTTATACATCATAACAACCCATTCAGATGAATCATATCAAAATGAAAACTATCTTGCCATTTCAACTACCTGAATGTTTATGTAATCTTCTGTGTTGTCAATATATTCTCGTAGCTGCAAGTTAAAATACACATATATTAACTAGAAATTGAAAATAAAATGCATCCAGGAACAGCCTCTCTATCTTCACAAGGTAGGGATAAAGCCCAAATCCCACTTGTGCGATTACACTGGCTATGTTGTGAAAATAAAATGCATTCAAAATGGCACTCGGAACTGAAAATTCCCGAAGAACAAAATCTAAAAGATCAATGGATTTCCACCCATCTAATAGTCATGTCAGACGGACCATCAATTTGGATTAAAAGGGGTAAGAAAGGAAAATGAAGGGGAGGCATTGTGTTGAATGAATAGATTCAATGAAAGCAACAAAGACTGGTCCACATTGAGATCCCATTACTCAACAATGGAAGGCCTGATCCCCATAATCACAACCATCTTAGAAGTCCTTCGTTTTTTCAACATTTGCCAAATCAGAAAAATCAGACCTGATTTGTTGCATCTTAAAGAGGCATGAGAGTAAAGGTAAAAGAAAGCAATGACAATTCGGGTTCAGAAAGAAGGAATATCTACGTAAACATAAGGAGACTTGGTTGTTCTCCAACCATTAAAAACAATGAATTGAAAATTGAAGAGCATTGAGAAGAGGGGTAAAAGGAAATGGATTTATTTTTGTGCCAAATAAAACTAGTGCAAATGGATTTGCCAAAATATCCCATTTATCGAGTGGATCTGTCAAACATTAATCAACAAGATACACGAGCAGAAAATAAGATAGCAACAAAAATGGCAAAGCAAGAAAAAAGCACCACAGATTGGAATAGTAAGGAAGACCCAGATCAGTCAAGGTCGGATAATCAAACACACAGATAAGATATCCAAGAGAAAAGGTAGAAAAGTCAAGATGCAAAATATTTGTTGGGAAAGGGGGAGGGTGAAGAACTGAACTATTTGGCTCAAGTCCGCTTTTTAATCATTTCAAACGAATTTCAGAGGCAGCATACAACTACTATAGCCATCTAAAGTATTATGATACCTCTACTATTATAGAGGCACAGACCAAATTTAAAGAGATGTCAAACTTGAATTGCATCTAAAGGTTCTAAAAGGTTTTGCCAGCTTAAAATATCCAACTTCACATTACTAACTAAAGATTGCAAAACTTGCATACCGTAGTTAGTTTATTAAATGTGCCATCAATTTGCATGAAGTAAGCCTGCAAGAAAGAGAACCACTTCCTTGTAAGTATGGCTCTGAAGAAGCGTTCTTTCTTTTTTTTCAACTTTTTTTGATAATAGGTATAACGAATGATGGCATTAGCAGAAGGTTACCTCCAATAGCATTTCAAGCTCTTCAACATCATTCTCATCCCCCCGAACTGTTGCAATACTTGCTCTACTAGCCCTAGATATTTTTGAGCCAATGGTGGGTGAGGCAAGAAACCAACTGGCTGCACCTGATCCACTTACAGGTGATGCACCAGCCAGTTTTCTGGACAAATAGAGGTCAGCCATGTCATCATCATCATCCAGAAGTTGTTCAAGCTCATCTCTCACCTGCAATTAAGTACATAATCATAATGAAGCAAACATAATGACTAGACTGTTCAGTGCATAGTGTGACAAAGGATAGCAATGGCAGGTATTGCACTGCTGATATATGGGTAAAAAGATACGTTATGATATTAAAAGAGCACTAACAAAGAATTATAACTTATAAGGACATTACACACTGTCTAGTACATTGAGCAACTGAAGTACAGTTTTTTTTTTTGAGACAAGTAACAGTAGAAGTACAGTTTGCTTAATAAAGTAAAGAAATACACTTACATTTGAGGCTAATTACATTTTCCTTTTGGCCTAATAAGCTCGTGAGATTTTTATCCGTCGGTGGTTAATGAGATGTATGGTCTTCTTATAAGGCTTGGGCAAACCTTTTGCCTTTGAGCTAGCTTTTAAGGGTGTGGATTAGGGTCAAAACCTAATTTTACACAACCATTTAAAAATTGGGTTGATATGTAGCTCAATTTAACCCATGAAGAACCTTGTCAAAATATTTTCAAAAGGACATTTTTGTTTGATATGTTATATATTACAAAATTAAAGATGAAAAAAAGGTGTATTAGGTTCCTAAAAACATATTAAAAACAAACAAAGGAAATTACAACATAGTAAGAAATACTAAAAATTGGGCGGGTTGGGTTATGACCAGTGTTTTAGCTCGTTTCAGCCGAAGTAACTTTAAAGTCATTTAGATCCGTCTAAGTACAGCCCAACCAGCCCACTTAACACCCCTTAATCGACACAAAGGCTGGATTCTGTGGTCATGAAGAGGCATTTATTAATGAACAACGGAATAATATAAAATATGACTCTTTCAACAAAGTATCTTCAATGATCCGGAGAGAAAAAAGTTCAAAGGATTTAAATGGTGTTCAGCCTGTTAAACAAACTAATAAAAATGAAAACACAAATAAGAAAGTTAATGTCAATGTCACTTAAATATAGGTGCCAACTTCCAACCTTTTGTACACGAGCAGTCAACCGTGTCATTTGACTCTTTAATTTCCGCACTCTATCCAGATTACGGCTACTAATCTGCATTAAAAATTATTTTGAAAAAATTACCCCATGAAAGATAGATAACATTCTAGCAATCAACCTTCCAAGGATTGTAGACACAAAGACATGAACATATACGTGCATGCAGGAGATTATGCGTGAGGATCAGGAAAAAGGAACCACGGAAAAGAAAGAATCTTAAGATTCTCGACATGAAAAGGAACATGCTGAACTTTCAAATGCAGTACAACCTCAAACTTGTTGAAATTAGGAGCTGCACCTAAGTTACCCAAGAAAATGCAAGCAAAACTTTACAAGGACAAACAGCATGAAACGGACACAATGTCGAACATTGCCAAAAGACACTGAATATAGATATCCCAGCAAACTAAGAGAACAGTATACATTCTTCCTTTTTTTCATGTAGAAAACTATATGCATTCCTCATATGTGGAACAATATCTGAAGGATAAAGAGCTCTTTCAGTAAGTTTTGGGGAACACCTTTCATGAAATAGACATGCAGATGGGTGTGTGAGAGAGAGAAAACACATAACAGTTTGTGCTGAGTGACTATGGCCTGCCCTAATTGACATCTGTTTATTATTCTTTAAGAAGTAAATATGACCAAGTTCTATCCAAAACTATCAAGTTTTCTGTGAAGGGTACTCATGCTAAAATTAACACGGGCAGGGGGATAAGAAGCAGTAGAACATTTTCAGGAAATAGTTCCCACTTCCTCATATCAGAAGCAGTAAAAGAGAGAGTCCAAACAGCATTAAATATGGCAAGGAATTTTCGTTTCAAGGACAACAAAAACAACTACAACTACTACTATTTACAAAAAGGAATTGTTTACTGTAAATAACAAATGTGTGATTTGCTAGTAAGGTGAGAGTGGCCCAGGTGGAGGACAAGTTACGGGAGGCGACACTGAGATGGTTCAGGTATGTGAAGAGGAGATACGAGAATGCTCAGTGCGGAGATGTGAGAGGTTGGCTATGGATGGTTTCAGGAAAGGTAGAGGTAGATCAAAGTATCGTAAGTGAGGTGATTAGACAAGACATGTGGCAGCTTGATCAGCTTTCTGAGAACAAGACCTTAGATAGGAGATTATGGAGGAAATGGATTACGGTAGTAGGTAGATGAGAATGTCTCGTTTATTCTACCTTACTAGCAGTCGTAGTATTACTCTTGTAGTTTTTGGTTTCTTTGATTTCTGTTACTATTTATTATTCCGTGTACTTCGTTTATCGTATTACTTGATTTCTTCACTCATAATATTTTCTTAAGCCAAGGCTTATCGGAAACAACCTCTCTACCTCCCAAGGTAGGGTAATATTTGCATAGCACTACCCTCCCCACACCCCAGTCCCCACTATTGGGACTACACTATACTGGGTTTTGTTGTTGTTAGCAAAGTGTTATCTGTGTAAAGATAGTCCAACACTTTCACCCAAAAAATTTTACTTTTTACTAACCTTACGATTCCAAGTCAAAATTTAATGGTGTCTCATTTTCTTGAGAAGATAACAATGGCCAAAGGGAAAAAAAAACAAAGGAAAAAAACGAGTGCCAAGAATGATATATAGGATCTTAGTTCACGTAAAGTGTCGTAAACAAAGCTTTGATAGTTGAGATTGAAGATTTCCACCACACACAAAAATAATTATTTGTGTTAGTGAGTGCAGAAAACAGTTAAGGATTACAAGTTATCAACTGACATAACAGGAAATTCAGGATAAACAGGGAAAGATAAGAATGATGGCAGAAGGTAGCTCTTTTTTTCTAGGGATGGAAGAGCAGTATCATTTAACATACTTATAATTCAAACATAGAAATGTAAACACTAACCAGATTTATGTTTCATATACACACCTTTGATGTCAGCATATCCAGAGCAGGGTAAACAGCAGTTTCCAATTCTAATGTGCGCGCAGCAAGGTAACTACAGATGGCTTCCAAAGCGACCTCTAGGGCTCGGAATTCAAATGGAGACTCTGCGTTGTATTTGGCACAAGAAAAAAGTTAACATACTCACAAAAAGAACACAAGTAACATCCAAAGAAAATGAGAAGCATGAGCTTAAAAATCCAATGTGAGAATTTCACAAGTACAGAAAATTGAGAATGATAAGAGGAAAACCATCTTCATCAGTCGCTTCAATATCATGCTGAACATTGGAATCTTTTTCCTCTCTCTGGTCTTCACGATTTGCATTCATTGGCTTCAGTCGCCTTTTGAGTTCCTCAACAACGGGAGTAACATTGTCATCTGATGGATCCCGAAGAAGAACCTGTCCGATAGAAAATTTAGAACTGATCATATATTGGGGCTGATTTTTTAAAATTGGTTTCCAACAAGAGAAAAAACAAAAAGGCTAATAGATTACAAAGTGCCTATAAAATCCCTTCCTCTTTCCACCAAAAATAAAAAGTAGTCAAGCAGTTCCATTTGACTCTCTATTGAATTAGCTTCGTTATCATAGCATCTACTATTTCTTTTTTTCCAAATACACCACCAAATGCATGATGGTATTATACTCCACCACTTCCTTAGATTTTCTCCCCGCTCTACTGATCCAGCAACTAAGTAACTAAGTGAATTTGTTGTATGCCCAGGCATAATCCATTCTGTATTTATAAGCGAAAGTTGCTCAATGTGTAGAAGTTGATGTGAATATCCACAATAACAAGATCTAACTGCCCACATGGAACTTCAATTACCCAACATAGTAAAAATGTATGTATTCTTTCACCTCACCTAAAATAAAAAACTTGGGAGCCAAGAGATTGGAATTTGGAGCAAAAGAAAATGGAAGGACCAAATCTGACTCATTTGTCTAATTATAAAGATAGCTTTTGTTTATTCTAAATGATGTCTCACTCATGTAGTTAAAATAAAGGTCATTGTACTCATTCATGTCGATTTGATTTTCAGAGAAATATAGCATCAGTAGAAATTCTAATCCTACTTGTGATCAAGATAAATCTAGATTAAGAGCCCATTCGGCTAAGCTATTTGTAAATTGTTTATGAATTTCAAGTGTTGTAAAGCATTTTAAGTGATGAAACTGATTTTATAAATAAGCAGTTACTAAGACAGATTATAAGCAATTAACTTTTCAATGACAGAAGTTGGACATGAAAGACATATAGTAAGTGGGAATGCTCGATAAGGTGCTCTTAATAAGCACTTCATTCCCGCCCTTGGACAATATTCTTTTCTGCCTCCCGCTAGTCCCTTCTCAACCCTCTAAAGAACCAGACTTCACATTGTAAGATCCTTGTTTGAATCACCTAAAGACACTCCGAGATATGTAGTTGGCAAAAGTCCATACCTTGCAATTCAAGACTCAAGCGAGCGACCTAATATCGTTCATCTCCCAACAGGAATAATCTCACACTTCCTCAAATTAATTTTAAGACCTAATAAGTTGCTCCTTGGGTAAAATGCATAAAATACTTACAAACAATTATAAATTTACAATGTAAAGAGAAAGTTGGGGAGGTTTATTCTGTGAAAGGTATTTTTGAGAATTAAAACAAAATACAAGGATAAAATAATAAAAAACTTGATCAAACTAGAAGTGCTCTTACAAGAAATTTGGGTGTTCACCAATCACGTAGATGGCAAAAAATGCTTACAAATGAATTTGACCAGCTCTTTAGTTTAGGCAAACACCCTCTAAGATGCTAGACAAAGATAGAAAATCCAGTTCTTATCTTCTCTGGAATGAACAAGACCTAAATTAAGACTAATATGGAATCACTATGTTCAATGTATGTTTAGATATGAATGCAGCAACTAGGCTTCTTAAGCTGGACGAAGATGCTTTCACCAAATAAAGATTAGGGAGCTAACCCATTCAATATGTAAAGAATCATAAAAAGCATTCAAAAGCTATGCAAGAAATGATCTTGGTCTTCCAGTGTATACTCGAAACTAAAGGATATAACTTTAAAATCTAATAATTGCATTAGAACCAAACTTCTAATATTTCAACTTATCTAATTAGATGTTGGAATACTGCCTTATAAAGAATAGCTAAGTTTTCATACTTTTCAGGGTTAAGTGAAACATGCGATAAAAAATCTAGGATGGTATATGGTGAGAAAAAATGTAAAAGGATTAATAATTCTACTCGCCTATGGTGGACTTGACCAACATAACATGTACATGACCAAATTCTGGGAATGGAAAAGGAGGGCACTTGGAAAGAAACAACAGGGATGGGTGGTCTAAATTTGAGGTCAAATGAACATTTTAATTACTTCCAGACTTTGACAACTTTCCAAGTAGGAGAACCCACAAAGACTTGAGTTACAAAACAAAATTCCAACAGCCTATCTGAGGTTTGCACGGCATATATCTTCCCAAACCCATGTAGGAAGGCTGCAGCAAGATGCCATCTAGTACAAAAATAAATAGTCTACTTATGATGAATTATCTATAAGCTTCCAAAAGCATATACATATACCATCCTAAGATCTGTGTAAACGATGACGGTTGATGGGTGTTGCTGGCTAGAAAAAAGAAATCCTAATTGTGATGAATCTTATGAATTCTAAACTAAATGAGATGTAAGTAGGTACACTGCCAGGTTTAGTGCTAAATGAGCAACGGGTTCCATAACATCATTCTGAAATTACAAAGTATAAGCAAGGTAAGGTTCCCACACCAAGGAAGAGAGCGGATGAAGTCGTCCCACAAAATCATGCTCGGGTGTGATGCCAGATAAAAGGGTTCCCACATCTTATTGGATGTATGAGATAATGGATACTACCCCAAGAGAGTTGTATCCGAATAGATAGTTTGAACATAGGCTCGTTGATAGGAAAGTAAAAAGAATTTGTTTTTGCCTTAAATAGGAGGAGAGTTGATATTATGTGTCAAGAAGAGACTAAGTTTGTTACACTAGTAGAATTAGCTATAACGAAGTAAAGGCCATAACAAGCATGAGGGTAAAAGAACATGTGGTCTAGATGGTATTATCGAGATTTAGAAGTTAAGACCAGTCAAGGTGATTTTCAAAAGATTTTGTTATGTCATACAAAAACACCACTAACATATTTCAGAAGCTAACTCTTGTTACTTCTATAAAATGTGTGTAAAAAATCCTGCTATTATGCTATCCTTTCCAAATGATAGCACAAACAAAATTCAGTTACATGTCCTTGTATTTTTTTATAAGTACATGTCCTAGTATTATTGAACAGCCTCTCAGAGGAGAAAGGAAAAGGTAGCATTTTTTGACTTCACAGAAAAATAGAAGCCACCCCTGACAATAAAAGATTATGTAAAATAGTCATATCCAATCTTTGTACCGCAATTGTAGTCTTAACTCCAAATTTCAACTGATGAAAGTGAATTCATAAGGTTTTGCAACACAACACAAATATTACACGCCTTAATAAAGTGAAACTGCTGGCATGCCTATCATTAAACAAAAGTAACAGTATACTAAAGCAGTTAAACCAAAAGATCGGCAAGAACATGGCTGACTGCATCCTGACTTCAAAAGTACAAAATTGTAGTTCCATAGACTACATACATACATACAGTCAACAAAAATTCAAATAACTTTGCAAGATCAAAAGTTCAGAAAACAAGTAGCTTCTGTGGAAAAAAAACATAAATTACCTCTTCAGATGTAATAATAGCCTTGATATGCTGCCATTAATCACATGGAACAAAATTTGCAATGGTTAGTAAACAAAGCACTTGAAAATGGAAAATGGAAAATGGAAAATGGAAAATAAAAGTAGGATATAAACTGTCAAGCAAAAAAGCAAAATGTGAAAAACAGGTATAGGTATTTAAAGAAAAAACAATTAGCATATCATCTCCAAACACAGAGTGCACATTCCCAACAACTCTGTCTCAATGACAAATCGGACAAAATTGAGGACGGCTTTAAGAGTTCTCAATTTTCATTTCGCTCAACGAATAGAGCAGCTATAGCTATTTACAGAAAAAAAAATATCAAAAAGATCAGAATATCATCTCCAAATGCCGAGTGCACATTACCAACAACTACGTCTAAAAACACAAATCGGACAATATTGCAGACGGCTTTAGCCTTTTACGCATTCTCAATTTTCATTTTCCTATCTCAATCCAATACTCAATAATCCAGGATTCTGTATAACAAAAAAAAAATCAATCACCACTACATTGGCATACAATCTCCAAAACAGAGTGCACATTCGAAACAACTAGGTCTCAGTGACAAATTGGACAAAATTGAGGACAACTTTATGAATTCTCAAATTCCATTTTGCTCAATTTCTATCCATTTCATTCCAACACTGAATAATTGGCTATTCTGTATAAGACAAGAAAATCAATTACGGATTTTCAATCTTCAGTTTGCTCAATTTCAACCCAATTTTATTCCAATACTCAATAATTGGACAAAAAAAAACTCAATTATCATTTTTCTCAGTTTCGACTCATTACTCAATAATTGGAGATTTTGTATAAGAAAAGAAAAAAACAAAACAATCACCTCTAAATTAAGAACAATAGCTCTTTCACGGCCAAGAATGGCGGAAGGATAAGAAAGGAGTGGATCAATAATCCGAAGATCACGAGCGTGAATTTGCACGCGATGCATGATCTCATATTTATCAACATCTAAAACAGTTTCCAATCCTGATGCATCCATCAAAAGCCAACTCCTTGCACCCGCTCCCTTCTTCTTCAACCCACCCACCACCGTACCTGGATCCACCGGCACCACATGCCCACCTCCTTCTCGACCCATTATCATCATCATCAACAACACCAATAATCATTCAACCTCAACAGAAAATACCCTTTTACACACAATCAACCATTACCAGAATTATTTTTTTCCACAATTTGTATGCATATATAAATGTATATAGAGTATATTAAAGAACTTTCTCTGTCGTTTTCTGTACAGAAAAATTCAAGAAAAAATAAACCCTAATTCAAAGAAATTATTAGGGTTTTTGGGTGTAAATTGGAAAATGTATAAGAATCACATTGCTATACATACAAAGAGAAGTGGAGAATTATATTTTGGATGAAAGAGTGAAACTCTTTGAAGAAAGCTTTATTTGTTCCAAAATTCTTTTGTATGATAGCCAAATTGGCCCCAACTACTTTTCCCTAGTTTCAATTTATTCGTTTTACTTTTTCGTGTTAAAAGTAAATATACTTTTACTTTTTATATTCTTTTTATATAAGGTCAAATTAGACTATGTTTCAAAATTAATTACATGAATTGATTGATTATCTTGTTGTTTGTCTCAAAATTTACTCCTAATCGAGCTACTTGTATTTGTTTTTCGGTGTTGACTATTAATTTAATTGTGTTCACTAATTTTTAGTGGTTATTATCTTTTTCCCTTCTAAAAATTAACGTTTCAATAGTTGTTATTATTAATGTTTATTTGATCATAGAATTGGTAAATATTTGATGAATATTATTGTATTACTTTTCATATATCAAAATAATAGAATATAAACTGCGGTGTCAAGATTTGAATAATATTTTATGTAATTCTTGTATATTAAATACAAAGAATATTTACAAGTCATAACAAAAAATTTATGCTTCGTTAAAATATATATTTTAAAAATTTAGAAAAAAAGTCAATCGCTTGAGATTAAGACTAAAGAACTATGAGATTCAATCAATTTAAATTTAAAAGAATCAAATAGATATAGTTCAAATTTTTTTATTTTTTTTTACAAAATAATTGGTGAAAGAAATAGAAAGAAAACAAGTTAAAAGGTTGGTAGAACCACACGTAAGCTTAGATTTGTAATTGACAATTCCAATATAATTTATATGTGCATTTGTATCTTATTCCTTTTTATTTATACTATTATATATATCAGCATAAGTTAGGAATATATATGAACCAACCACTACACTAAGATTCCCCCACTACAAATATATATTCCTTTGTTCTTCTTCTCATAGAACTCTTACATCAACAAATTTGCAAATTTGTAAGCAGTATTTATATTTTATTTAAATATATGCTAGTAATAAATATAGAAATATGCTGTTTTACTTTTGAAACTCTTAATCAATTTTGACACAAATCAACTTTGTTATGTGATAATAAGAAATACGTGTGAAATTTATATGCAAATGGAGTGGTAAGTAGTACGCCTGGTTCACCAGGTACTAAAGGGCCTAATCATATTCAAAAAGAAGATTTTGATCCCGACTCAAAAGGAACGCTGGCTATATGCTCAAGGATCATGACACGCATAAGTATCAAGTATTTCCGAAAATAAAGTGGAACTGCAAAATATTGTATTGTACTTGTAGTACACTATTTTCGTGTAAGCCAAATGTTCCACAAACAATAAGGAAAAATTAGAACTTCCCACATGCAAGGCAATGAGGAAATGTTCTTTTCACCCAACAATAAAAAAAGAAAAATCTACTTAACAAACAGACATTTTTACCTTGCTGCTAATGTACAACACTTCTATATAACTACTTTATACAACACTCAAAATTTAACCCTGCACTGCTAAAGCTTGCAAGTGCTCAATAAAAACTTGTAGGCTTAGTTCTTCAGTAAATATAATATCAGAGCCTTGTGTGTAAGTTGAGTTGTGTGTAACTGATGGATTCAACTTGGCAAGAAGAAATCTAGCCTGACTACTATGCTGGTCACATTTTACAAGTTTTGGCACAGGAATCCTTTCGGATACTAGTTGCTCTGCATCGATCTCAGGAGCTTCTAACAGTTTGCGGAAACTGTCGTGGCTAGGATCCTTGTCATAGCCAAGTTTACGCCATTGTGCGATCTTAGAGCCATAATGAATAACCACATAGAAGTAGGAATCAAAGAGCAAGATAACGTCCGGAGAGACGGAGCAGATGTCTAAGAGAACAGGGACAGGGGGGCCGTCGAATGAATACTGGAAAAGAGTTGGCTGGACCATAATAAGTGAGCGAACTACACCCTCACGGTTCAACAACAGACGGAAAAAAGCAGTTTCGTCTGGGGTGCAGTTGAAGACATCAATAAACTGGGATCTCCTTAGATAGTAAATGAACTGTGGGAAAAGGGATAAATTAGTTGCAAGGCGGAATGATGAGGGATCTTCCGGGATATAATCTCCAAACTTTGAAGCAAAACGTATCAAACGCTTATCTAGCCACCGGACAACATCTTGAGAAAAATTGCTCTCTGCTCTATCAATGGCAAGCCTAGCCATCACTGAAGCTGCTGCTTCCTGATCAAAACCAGCAGCAATTTCCGGAGAGTGGTTCCCGACCCACCTTCTTGCAGCAGTGATCACCCTCTTCCGAATTCCCATGCTTCCATATCTATAGTTTGTTATGAACTGTATGAAAAATGCAGAACTAGGTTGGGCTTTCTGTTCATCCCCTACTTCGAAAAAGAAGGCAATACACATTTTATCAGTAAGTGTCCCCAATTTCCACATATAGGTACCTCCCTCGCCAATTTCTTTGTCACTGACTGAACCATTCTTCTTCTGAAGAGAAACACATGAACCCAGAGCCCCACAAATTTTAATGTCCTTCGTTGTTACTATCTCAATAGTTGCATCAAGACACATTTTCAAATTACCAACCTCATCATGGCTAAATATGTGACGCAAACACTTTCTGAACTGGTCCGAGTCAAATGACTCTGTTAACATCATGAACCCCCCGGAACTTTCAACTGGAGCTCTAAGCTCAGCTGCTCCAACTTGATCCAATGAACAAGCAAAGAGATCAAGAGCAATGGACGAATCAGACAATCTTCTAGCTATATGCTTATAGAAATCACTGGACTTCTTGTAGTATGGTGCATAACCATTACCAATGTCTCGCTGATTCCTAATGGTATTACCAAAATCAGAGTTTACAATCATCCCTGGGCCGATTGTTGCTGGCCCTGAGGTGAAGACCATGATACGCGAACCTGCAGAGACCAAGCATCCTTCTAGTAGTCCAACAGCAACTGATACTGCTACTCCAGTAGCCCGTAAAGGTCTATGCCCTGGCATAACCTGCGGTGAAGAATTAATATCTTCGATTGCTGATGTGATGCTGAACTCCCCTTCTGACAGTGGTATCAGGAATCCCTGTTTTGGAGCCATATGTACCATTCCTGCTTGGTACTTCATACGATGAATACCCAGGAGTTGCTTGGTCTGTGATTAAAGAAAAAATAGCAAAATGAACAAATAAAGCACAATCCATAATGAGTTTCTAGATGTTGCTGTTGATGCATTTTATTGTGTTGGGTGGGCCGTGGGGGATTGGGAAGGGGTAATCCGGACCACAGAACAGGTTACTCAAGGTAGCTTACTTTAAATTGAATGGTTAAACCTGCATGAAGCGACTTTTTATTACTATTTCATTTGCCTTATGGTTCAGAATATTGATTAGTGAATTGGTCATCCAGAAACTCTAAAGCATTCTGAAGCCCTTCAAACTATTCTCAATTTGGGCAACATACACTTCAACTATTATTTATATTTTGGTTTAGCATCTAAGCCTTGAACTAACCGTCTTTTTTTTCTTTTTTGAAAATGGTAACTTTGTCTATTCCTCAAAAGTCAGTACACTGATCAATATTTACAACATGTACTTCAAATTCTACTATCTTTTACTAAATTGAGTCTAGTACATCAATTAAGGAGATAGTATCATTTGAGTATAGATGATTACACCAAAAACATAGTAGCATAAGACAATTTAGTTTGACTTTTTGAACTAACCGTCTTTTTATCAAGTATAATTGTATAGATAATGGGAAAGTCATACACAAGAGTTGTACAAAAAACCTACAGAATTTACAGATAAATATGATCCTTTACGAAAGATGCCCAGTCTTCTATACAGATAGAGACCACATGAGTGCACCAAAAGGACATTTATACGCAGGAGGCTATTCATCATATGCACAAAATCAAGCTCTTCCCTTCAAAGGCTCTCCTATTTCTATCTGTCCCTTATACCCACATAAGTTTTAATGGTGCAACATCACAGGGTCAGGACCTTTTCATCTTCTAAGGACCCAACTAAACAACTCATGTTTCACAGCACCCAACATGGTCCATCGTATTGTGAACCATCCTAAAAGCTACACCATAGACGTAATCTATGTTGTCTTCCAATTGTTCTCACATGAATCATTAAGTAGCATATGTTATCCCCCTCTTCCTCAAGGTTTCGAGTTCATAATCACCACTATCCATCAACCAAGTGAAAAAAGTACATCTCTTAAACTAACCCCTTAAACAAACTTTTCTAGTCCAACCTTTGAACTGACAAAAGAGAAGCAACTGATCTGTTGTATTAGTATTTTAAGTCTAAAGGTTCAGTAGCAATACTCTTTCTCCTTTTGTTTTCTTTTTTCCTCATTTGTGCACCATCACTGCTAAGCATCAGTCCAGCCATCAAATGCATTATTCCCTTGCTAAGATGGAAAATAGTTCTAATATTTTTCTCTTTTTACCATGCTTCTTTTCTTCACTCTTTTCTGCTTTCTCTTTATTTCTTCAACTCCTTCTACTGCCTCTACTCTCGTTAGGAATTGCTTCCACTGGCCCCTTTCTTTGTGCAAATACGTTACCAGAGTTAAGCTATGGAACAATATATAATGTTGCAGCCAGTAGTTCAATGATGGAGGAGGAATCACCACCACCACCCCAGCCCACACACACAGAGAACGTAATAGAAAAGGAGAAAAATAAAATTGCTGGGAAACAACTTTAGTGGTCACATTGGGACAACTTCAAGGGGATAAGACGATGTGCTAAAGGTATCTGCTTATGGGATAGAAACGAATGTGGAGCCTCGTTTTTGGATTTTGCAAAAAGCTTTTTAGTTGGTGGTAGCTAACTCAAGTTTCTCGAAGGACGAACACTTGGTGACCTTCTGTAGTTCTTCAGCTAAGACCTAGATAGATTACCTACTACTTCGGAAGGGTTATTCAGAGTGAGAATCTTACAGCCTGACAAGCTCTTGGTGATGGATTTGAAGATCATGAGGAAGAGGAGGAGGGTTTTGTGTAACAGGTCAGGGATCAGATGAGGTAGCTTGACTGCATCCGGAGCCTAGGATATGAGAGAAGTTGATGGCGATGAGGGGCTTAGGTGAGTAATTGGGATGCAAACAGTATGTGGACAAGCAACTACTTGCATCAGTGAAGCAACGAGAGAGGTGTTTTGGTATCAAGGGGAAACTTTGGTGAGCATCAAGGGGATTGGTGGTGGAATGTAGAAGTCCAAAGAAAAGTGGAAGCAGAAAAGGTTGCTTATGAGAAGTGGGTGGAAGCAGGGACGAGGAGGATAAGTGAGAGAATGGGAACAATACAAGTCCTTGAGAGTTTATTTTATTTTTGAATTACTTTCTTTATTGGTAACTGTTATCTTTGCCACTTTTTATTTATTTGGTAAATGAGTGTAATTACACTCACTTATACTGGATTACATAATATAATAATAATTAATTTTTTGTTGACTCAATCATATGAAAAATTATTATGCTGGTTTAGACAACTCTCTCACTAATTTCATTTCATAAACGTTTTTTTAAAAAATTATTTTCTCTATTGGTAATTGTTATCTTTGCACTTTTTATTTATTGGTAAATGAGTGTAATGGACACTGATTTAGTCACTTACATTGGATCACATAATATAATAATATTTAAATTTTTTGTTGACTCAATCATATAAAACAATTATTATGCTTCTAATAAATTAGAAGTATATACAAACAGAGAGTAAATTCATAAAATATGTACGAAATAGAAAATAATTCAAGATTAAAGTTCCTTGTTATATATATTGGAACATATTAGAAGGATAAATAAAGTAGTTATACTATATGTTTCATTAAGTAATATAAAATAGGCAATTTAAGTGAGGGTAAACTTGGAAAATGCCAATTTTGCAAAACTTTAATAGAGTGATAATCAGCCGGTCCTATATTAAACTCAAAAATCTAGCCAATTAGTTAATTTAATGAAGTTGAGGGTGGAAAATAATTTTGTTAAATCACAAGGGAAGTTTTGGTAAATCACAGAATTTAAAAACTAACGGGTCTATAAAGATACAGGTTAGCTCTCTCGTCTGTACACACTCTGATTTGAGATTGAAAGACTGTCAATACAAAATTTATATTTTCACACATCTTATTGTATTAGTCTTGACAAGAAAGAGCTCTCACATGCAAGAAAAAAGTGAAAAGAAGTCGACCAAAGAGATCACGTCCTCCACAAAGACAAAGCTCTTTGCAAGCAAGCAACAGATCTTTCTGTTTTGTTTGGAATCGATATCGTTATTATTATTTTGTCAATTATAGGTGAACCATTCATATTTGGTATACCAAATGCTGAATCGGTTGTTGATCGATTTTTGCAGGCGAAATCATCAACTGAGTGTTCCTCAAGTTGTAGGATGACAATTGAAAAAAGTTCTCACCCTAAAAAACATGAGAAGATGGACAAACCAAAAAAGATAAAATCAATGACAAGGAAAAAGGAAAGGTTATTGAAGATGATTTTGAGCGCTCTACATCAAAAAATTTCAAGGGGACTGATTTAGAAAGAGAGAAGCAACTGACACAAGAGATCAAAATTTTTTAAAGAGATTTAGATGATAAGATTAACGAGTTACAGTCAATTATTAGAGCAAAAGATACCGAAACAGGACTTAAAATGATTTCTTCAACCACATTGTCTAATTGGTTGGGTCTTTAAGTGAAAATTATGATATAATAAATCTAAATAATATGTGTTCTATGTTTCTATATGATGATACGTTATAATGTGAGACATGAATTTGATGTTGTTTTTTATTTACATATGATGTTCTTTCTAGACATACACTTCTGCTTTTCACAAACTTTCACATTTCACACATACATCCGCTATAACAAAATATATAATTAATATTATTTTTACATATTATAAAAGTTTGGATAGTGATACTAGTATATCACAAGAATATAACAATATTAATTTTTTTTTTTTTGAGTTTATTGTGTCAACCTTTTATATTAATTTTTTTTTGATACTGAAAATTTTATTAGATAGGTAATTTTTGCTAATTGAAAGTTTAAATTAAATCCCTCTACTTTAACGATTTGACCTGACTTTGTATTTTACTCCTCTGTAAGAGCTCCATTCTTTTGCACATTTGATGACTAAAACTCACAATCTTACAATTGGATTTGAGGGGTGCTTAGCACCCGAGCAACTTCCTCCGCCCGTTTCAACCTAACTCATTTGAGATATTACTCTCTCCATTCTAACTTATGTGTTGTCGTTAATTGACATGTGCAATCCTTGATCTCCCTATACTGCTCCAGCTGTCTTCTCATAAGGTGAAGGACTTCTAGACTGGATCGCCTTGGCATGAAACCAAACTGGTTCTACGAAATAGACACAACCCTCCTGACCCTCATATCTACCCTTTCTCCCAAACTTCCATCATGTGGCACAACAACTTGACCCCCCTATTGTTGTTTTAATACTGAATATCATTGTAGTGACTGACTCATCTTTAGCTTACCGAGGACTTGACCTTAGATAGAAAGTTGTGCAGATTGCAGATTAGGGTAGAGGGTGAGTACTGGAGTGGTCTCGCTTTCTTACGTGGTAGGCTTAGTGGTAATTTTGTAGTTCCTTGTCCTACGTTCTCTGATACTACCTCTTATTTCTTGTGATTCAATTATTGCACTATTTCACTACTGATTTTGTTCATTTTCATTAAATGTAATATAATTCTTTATCTATTATTTACTACACCTTCTTCACTTTTATATGTTCTTTTCCTTAATGCTCCAATATGCAATACTTGAGCCGAGAGTCTTTAGAAAACAACCTCTCTACCTCCATTAGGTATGGAGATAGGGTAAAGTCTATGTAGACCCTACCCTCCGGTGCTTGTTGTAGGTTGGTTGGTTTGCTGAGAAACAAGATTTCACTAGCCTGCGAAGGTGGGGATATTGCGTCGGATGTTAAAAAAAAGAAGGTGGGAAGAGATATGGAGAAAAGATAAAGGGGGAGAGAGGAAGAGAAAGATGAGCATATACTCATTGAAGTAAGATGGAAAATCAAGAAAAAAGTGAGGAAAAGTCGAAATTCACGAGAAAGAAACACAAAAGCAAACTAGATCTCAGGTTAGAGAAGGAACTGAAGGAGAGAATACGTAGAGTCTAATAGGGAAAACTAATAAGTGGCTGACTACTCCTAAACGGTGAGCATTGTCAAGAAGAGAGTAGGAGAAGCTGGCATTTCCAACAATTCTCTGAGTTGAAATTGATCTTAGTTAAAAACTCATGGAAGGGATCAGTTGCTACCTTTTAAATGTGGCATAATACATATATTCGACCCTAAACTTGGCTTCAAATTTTAACTTTAACCTCCAACTTTCATAATGTACAAACAGGCACTTTAACCATCCAACTTTTAAATAAATAAACACGTGAGTCCTACATGATACAATACACGTAGGACACCACGTGGGACGAAAAATGACATGTAGGATATGTGTGTCTAATTGTTCAACTTCATACAAGTTTAAGTGTCGACTTGTGCACACTCAAAGTTGAAGGGTATAAATGTAATTCGAAGCCAAGTTAAAGGGCATATATATGTATTATGCCTTTAAATGTTTAGGTAACTACATGTCATGGAAGATGTTTTATAGGGTAAGTCACCAAATTTGAAATAGTTGTAGAGGCTCTGCAGCACTTTAATGTCCCAATTATTTTAAATGATGCCAAGCACGTGTTCATTAGTTAGCATGGAGTTCCAAACTAGAATAAAGGCACAGATAGGACTCGCTCAATGAGGTCCCTAATATAAATCACACCAATGAGAAGTTGTAGAAGGAGATGACATAACAGCAAAGACCAATCCATCTCAACTACACTACAGAAAGCATCGCCTCATCTGCCCTCAAGACACTAAAACACTTCCTCTTAAGCTAACCTCTTGTGCATCTCAACATAACACACACTCCTTTCCTTTCAACTTAAATACAACTGTTTGGCGCAAACAGGCCAGCTGACTGCTTAACGTCTTTAAACATAAACTATAAGGTTTTGCCTGATAAAAGTAAGCCTATATTCATATGCAGAACTGAAAACTTCAAAATAATGTCCCTCAAACTTCCTTCTACTCTTCTTTGGCGATCAGAAGAAATAGACTAAAAATTCAACGTGGAGCTTTCTTGTTCTCCTTAAAAGTATAGTGCTAGCCCCCCACCCTAATCTAAAGTTTCTCCTTTTTATCCTCTTTTACTAATTCCCAAACGGCAAAGGCTAATTCATCTCACATTTCTAACTGAAAGAAATGCATCAAGATTCAATCAGAGATCCACAGCTCAAAAACAAGTAGAGCATGCATTACTGCATTGACACCCAAACTTTGTTTCCCTGATGCATCAAACATTTGGAAAGCTACCACTGTTTAAATTGCGTTATTCTTGATACAACTAGGCAATATGTTATACTTCAACAGTATTTATATATCTAAAAAGAAAAAAACAGCTCTTTGTTAATTGGATGCATTAGTTAACTGAACTAGACAAGCACATTGACAAAGGCTTAGATAATATGTCAGATATTACCTGCTCAGAAGAAAGCTCACGCTCACCATGGAACATCACAATTCTACAGCACTCTCCAAAACCAAGATCGTAAACTCTAACCATTGAATCAAATACCACCAACCCAACTAATGCAGTTTCAGGCAATTGAGCAATCACATGAAGAAGCTCATTTTTCACCACCCCAAGCTCCTCATCCGATGTACAAGCATCCACAACGAACACAAACGCTGGGCCAATCCCATATCCCGCCCAATCCAAGCTCGAGGAAGTACTCGAAAACGAAGGCATTTTCGATGACAATGACATATTTCCAAAATTAGAGCTCGAATTTGGATTTTGAGCTAAACCCTTTTTCCCCAAATGATACTCAACAGTACTGTACGTCGGGAAAAGCTCAGCAGGAATATTGTTTTCGTTGATTCCAAGATAAGATTTCGGGAACGGATTTTTCCGGTAACAAAACGGGCAAACCCAAATTCTCGATTGGTAATCAACACGAGCATATGGGTTTAAAACGGCGCCGCATTGGCTGCATATAAGAGGATCATAAGGAAGTACAGGGAGCTCGTTGAAATGCATCAACGGAGTACACATAATAGATAGTGGGATTATCAGACCTGAAGCTTCGGATTTTGATACTGGCCATGAATTCCATGACCACCGGAGACCTTCAATTGCCTCCAGTTCCACGAAATCCATGGAAAATATAAGTATTAGGTATACGGATTTGTGAAATCTGAAGGCAAAAAATTGGATTATTAATTTACATAATCATGAAGAAAAAAAGGTAAAGGGTTTTGAGTTTTTTGGGGGAAAATATTGGGTTTGATTTTAGCGTAGGGGCTAAGTTTCAGAAAGATTCCGGCGATCGGCCGGCCAACGGAGAAAGAAAGCGGTGGGCCGCCGATTGGAGGAATGAAAATTTAAGATTCGATCCTTTGATAGTGAAATTGTGTGATCACGTGATAAAGACATGTGACAAATGTTTGAGAGTAGATCTTAGGTGGCTTCTTTGTAGGGTTAAATCTTGGAAATTCTTTTCTCGTATTAAATTTAAATTTAAAATATCTGATTAAGAGCGAATTATCGTATTTATATATTAAATTTAAATTTGAAATGAGCGAATGATTACATTTGACATCTAGCTTTTCAGTTAAATATAATATTATTTTTTATTATTTTCAACGAGTAAACGATGATTAAAATTTTTATCAAGCAAATAATTTGCAGTTAATGGATTGTAACTTACATGCTCAACACTTATCAATTTTAATTTCTTTATTTCTTTCTTATAATTTGATTAATTATCAAACTAAATTAATATTATTTATTTTTATTAAGGTTAAGACGTTAACGTCTGAATATGCGAATTAATATTAAGATATGTATTGAGATTTAGATGTCTAAATTTGACTATTAAGATGTATTAAAATTTGAGTACTAAATAGTTAAGACTGATTGTTTTTTTTAAATTTAAATATATAAGAATTTTATCCTTGTAAAATATTCAAATAAAATATTGAATTGATCTAATGTCATATCGATAAAAATAAAATTAAAAATTATAGGGAAAGCAATCAAAAATATCCTTAAACTATGTGAAAGGAATAAAAATGTCTCCCATTTATAGTTTGACTCGAAAATGTTCTTGCTGTCAATACTTTGGTTCAAAAATGCCTTAAACTATGCGAAAGGAACAAATATGTCCCCTATTTGTAGTTTAATCCGTACTTTGGTCCAAAAATGTCCTTATTGTTATTTAACGCGTCAAAAAAAAATTATTTTCCAAATAAATATATTATTATTTTCTGTTGACTTATTTTTTTCAATTAATGTTTTTTCAAAAAAGTTCATTTCCCAAAAAATTAACAAATGTTTCTCTTACTTTAATTCAGAAAAAAATGATTTTTATTTTATTTTATCATCAATATTTTTTATTATTATATAAATATAAGGTAATGATAGATATTCTATGATGTTATATATATATAATTATATATGTCATATATTATCTATCGAAAGGGTACATGAAATTATTTTATTTTAATTGATAAAATGAGATTAAGAAAAAAAAATATTTCCTACATATTGTTCCTTAATAATATTATTTTAATTTGAAAGAAGATGTGTTTAATATATATATATATATATATATATATATATATATATATATATATATA